>NW_026518499.1:0-123188 GCF_027409825.1 Scomber japonicus
CGTGAGGGCATTGTGTGAAAATTGTGAAGGATTTTCCAAAGCGGCCAAAAATTGAAAAAAACGACAGGGCCGGTAGTGTCGAAAAAGTAAAAAATGGGAAGGGTGGGGGATTGTCCCAAAACTTGCTACAAGGGGCCAGAGGGGCGGCCTGAATGAAAAATTTGTAAAATCAAGCACCGTGAGGGCATTGTGTGAAAATTATGAAGGATTTTCCAAAGCGGCCAAAAATTGAAAAAAAACGAATGTGCCGGTAGTGTCGAAAAAGTCAAAAATGGGAAGGGTGGGGGATTGTCCCAAAACTTGCTACAAGGGGCCAGAGGGGCGGCCTGAATGAAAAATGTGTAAAATCAAGCACCGTGAGGGCATTGTGTGAAAATTGTGAAGGATTTTCCAAAGCGGCCAAAAATTGAAAAAAACGACAGGGCCGGTAGTGTCGAAAAAGTCAAAAATGGGAAGGGTGGGGGATTGTCCCAAAACTTGCTACAAGGGGCCAGAGGGGCGGCCTGAATGAAAAATTTGTAAAATCAAGCACCGTGAGGGCATTGTGTGAAAATTGTGAAGGATTTTCCAAAGCGGCCAAAAATTGAAAAAAACGACAGGGCCGGTAGTGTCGAAAAAGTCAAAAATGGGAAGGGTGGGGGATTGTCCCAAAACTTGCTACAAGGGGCCAGAGGGGCGGCCTGAATGAAAAATGTGTAAAATCAAGCACCGTGAGGGCATTGTGTGAAAATTGTCAAGGATTTTCCAAAGCGGGCAAAAATTGAAAAAAACGACAGGGCCGGTAGTGTCGAAAAAGTCAAAAATGGGAAGGGTGGGGGATTGTCCCAAAACTTGCTACAAGGGGCCAGAGGGGCGGCCTGAATGAAAAATTTGTAAAATCAAGCACCGTGAGGGCATTGTGTGAAAATTATGAAGGATTTTCCAAAGCGGCCAAAAATTGAAAAAAACGACAGGGCGGTAGTGTCGAAAAAGTCAAAAATGGGAAGGGTGGGGGATTGTCCCAAAACTTGCTACAAGGGGCCAGAGGGGCGGCCTGAATGAAAAATGTGTAAAATCAAGCACCGTGTGGGCATTGTGTGAAAATTGTCAAGGATTTTCCAAAGCGGCCAAAAATTGAAAAAAACGACAGGGCCGGTAGTGTCGAAAAAGTCAAAAATGGGAAGGGTGGGGGATTGTCCCAAAACTTGCTACAAGGGGCCAGAGGGGCGGCCTGAATGAAAAATGTGTAAAATCAAGCACCGTGAGGGCATTGTGTGAAAATTGTCAAGGATTTTCCAAAGCGGGCAAAAATTGAAAAAAACGACAGGGCCGGTAGTGTCGAAAAAGTCAAAAATGGGAAGGGTGGGGGATTGTCCCAATACTTGCTACAAGGGGCCAGAGGGGCGGCCTGAATGAAAAATTTGTAAAATCAAGCACCGTGAGGGCATTGTGTGAAAATTATGAAGGATTTTCCAAAGCGGCCAAAAATTGAAAAAAACGACAGGGCCGGTAGTGTCGAAAAAGTCAAAAATGGGAAGGGTGGGGGATTGTCCCAAAACTTGCTACAAGGGGCCAGAGGGGCGGCCTGAATGAAAAATGTGTAAAATCAAGCACCGTGAGGGCATTGTGTGAAAATTATGAAGGATTTTCCAAAGCGGCCAAAAATTGAAAAAAAACGAATGTGCCGGTAGTGTCGAAAAAGTCAAAAATGGGAAGGGTGGGGGATTGTCCCAAAACTTGCTACAAGGGGCCAGAGGGGCGGCCTGAATGAAAAATGTGTAAAATCAAGCACCGTGAGGGCATTGTGTGAAAATTGTGAAGGATTTTCCAAAGCGGCCAAAAATTGAAAAAAACGACAGGGCCGGTAGTGTTGAAAAAGTCAAAAATGGGAAGGGTGGGGGATTGTCCCAAAACTTGCTACAAGGGGCCAGAGGGGCGGCCTGAATGAAAAATTTGTAAAATCAAGCACCGTGAGGGCATTGTGTGAAAATTGTGAATGATTTTCCAAAGCGGCCAAAAATTGAAAAAAACGACAGGGCCGGTAGTGTCGAAAAAGTCAAAAATGGGAAGGGTGGGGGATTGTCCCAAAACTTGCTACAAGGGGCCAGAGGGGCGGCCTGAATGAAAAATGTGTAAAATCAAGCACCGTGAGGGCATTGTGTGAAAATTGTCAAGGATTTTCCAAAGCGGCCAAAAATTGACAAAAACGACAGGGCCGGTAGTGTCGAAAAAGTCAAAAATGGGAAGGGTGGGGGATTGTCCCAAAACTTGCTACAAGGGGCCAGAGGGGCGGCCTGAATGAAAAATTTGTAAAATCAAGCACTGTGAGGGCATTGTGTGAAAATTATGAAGGATTTTCCAAAGCGGCCAAAAATTGAAAAAAAACGAATGTGCCGGTAGTGTCGAAAAAGTCAAAAATGGGAAGGGTGGGGGATTGTCCCAAAACTTGCTACAAGGGGCCAGAGGGGCGGCCTGAATGAAAAATGTGTAAAATCAAGCACCGTGAGGGCATTGTGTGAAAATTGTGAAGGATTTTCCAAAGCGGCCAAAAATTGAAAAAAACGACAGGGCCGGTAGTGTCGAAAAAGTCAAAAATGGGAAGGGTGGGGGATTGTCCCAAAACTTGCTACAAGGGGCCAGAGGGGCGGCCTGAATGAAAAATTTGTAAAATCAAGCACCGTGAGGGCATTGTGTGAAAATTGTGAAGGATTTTCCAAAGCGGCCAAAAATTGAAAAAAACGACAGGGCCGGTAGTGTCGAAAAAGTAAAAAATGGGAAGGGTGGGGGATTGTCCCAAAACTTGCTACAAGGGGCCAGAGGGGCGGCCTGAATGAAAAATTTGTAAAATCAAGCACCGTGAGGGCATTGTGTGAAAATTATGAAGGATTTTCCAAAGCGGCCAAAAATTTAAAAAAACGACAGGGCCGGTAGTGTCGAAAAAGTCAAAAATGGGAAGGGTGGGGGATTGTCCCAAAACTTGCTACAAGGGGCCAGAGGGGCGGCCTGAATGAAAAATGTGTAAAATCAAGCACCGTGAGGGCATTGTGTGAAAATTGTCAAGGATTTTCCAAAGCGGGCAAAAATTGAAAAAAACGACAGGGCCGGTAGTGTCGAAAAAGTCAAAAATGGGAAGGGTGGGGGATTGTCCCAAAACTTGCTACAAGGGGCCAGAGGGGCGGCCTGAATGAAAAATGTGTAAAATCAAGCACCGTGTGGGCATTGTGTGAAAATTGTCAAGGATTTTCCAAAGCGGCCAAAAATTGAAAAAAACGACAGGGCCGGTAGTGTCGAAAAAGTCAAAAATGGGAAGGGTGGGGGATTGTCCCAAAACTTGCTACAAGGGGCCAGAGGGGCGGCCTGAATGAAAAATGTGTAAAATCAAGCACCGTGAGGGCATTGTGTGAAAATTGTCAAGGATTTTCCAAAGCGGGCAAAAATTGAAAAAAACGACAGGGCCGGTAGTGTCGAAAAAGTCAAAAATGGGAAGGGTGGGGGATTGTCCCAAAACTTGCTACAAGGGGCCAGAGGGGCGGCCTGAATGAAAAATGTGTAAAATCAAGCACCGTGAGGGCATTGTGTGAAAATTGTGAAGGATTTTCCAAAGCGGCCAAAAATTTAAAAAAACGACAGGGCCGGTAGTGTCGAAAAAGTCAAAAATGGGAAGGGTGGGGGATTGTCCCAAAACTTGCTACAAGGGGCCAGAGGGGCGGCCTGAATGAAAAATGTGTAAAATCAAGCACCGTGAGGGCATTGTGTGAAAATTGTCAAGGATTTTCCAAAGCGGCCAAAAATTGAAAAAAACGACAGGGCCGGTAGTGTCGAAAAAGTCAAAAATGGGAAGGGTGGGGGATTGTCCCAAAACTTGCTACAAGGGGCCAGAGGGGCGGCCTGAATGAAAAATGTGTAAAATCAAGCACCGTGAGGGCATTGTGTGAAAATTGTCAAGGATTTTCCAAAGCGGCCAAAAATTGAAAAAAACGACAGGGCCGGTAGTGTCGAAAAAGTCAAAAATGGGAAGGGTGGGGGATTGTCCCAAAACTTGCTACAAGGGGCCAGAGGGGCGGCCTGAATAAAAAATTTGTAAAATCAAGCACTGTGAGGGCATTGTGTGAAAATTATGAAGGATTTTCCAAAGCGGCCAAAAATTGAAAAAAAACGAATGTGCCGGTAGTGTCGAAAAAGTCAAAAATGGGAAGGGTGGGGGATTGTCCCAAAACTTGCTACAAGGGGCCAGAGGGGCGGCCTGAATGAAAAATGTGTAAAATCAAGCACCGTGAGGGCATTGTGTGAAAATTGTGAAGGATTTTCCAAAGCGGCCAAAAATTGAAAAAAACGACAGGGCCGGTAGTGTCGAAAAAGTCAAAAATGGGAAGGGTGGGGGATTGTCCCAAAACTTGCTACAAGGGGCCAGAGGGGCGGCCTGAATGAAAAATTTGTAAAATCAAGCACCGTGAGGGCATTGTGTGAAAATTGTGAAGGATTTTCCAAAGCGGCCAAAATTGAAAAAAACGACAGGGCCGGTAGTGTCGAAAAAGTAAAAAATGGGAAGGGTGGGGGATTGTCCCAAAACTTGCTACAAGGGGCCAGAGGGGCGGCCTGAATGAAAAATTTGTAAAATCAAGCACCGTGAGGGCATTGTGTGAAAATTATGAAGGATTTTCCAAAGCGGCCCAAAATTTAAAAAAACGACAGGGCCGGTAGTGTCGAAAAAGTCAAAAATGGGAAGGGTGGGGGATTGTCCCAAAACTTGCTACAAGGGGCCAGAGGGGCGGCCTGAATGAAAAATGTGTAAAATCAAGCACCGTGAGGGCATTGTGTGAAAATTGTCAAGGATTTTCCAAAGCGGCCAAAAATTGAAAAAAACGACAGGGCCGGTAGTGTCGAAAAAGTCAAAAATGGGAAGGGTGGGGGATTGTCCCAAAACTTGCTACAAGGGGCCAGAGGGGCGGCCTGAATGAAAAATTTGTAAAATCAAGCACCGTGAGGGCATTGTGTGAAAATTGTGAAGGATTTTCCAAAGCGGCCAAAAATTGAAAAAAACGACAGGGCCGGTAGTGTCGAAAAAGTAAAAAATGGGAAGGGTGGGGGATTGTCCCAAAACTTGCTACAAGGGGCCAGAGGGGCGGCCTGAATGAAAAATGTGTAAAATCAAGCACCGTGAGGGCATTGTGTGAAAATTGTGAAGGATTTTCCAAAGCGGCCAAAAATTGAAAAAAACGACAGGGCCGGTAGTGTCGAAAAAGTAAAAAATGGGAAGGGTGGGGGATTGTCCCAAAACTTGCTACAAGGGGCCAGAGGGGCGGCCTGAATGAAAAATTTGTAAAATCAAGCACTGTGAGGGCATTGTGTGAAAATTATGAAGGTTTTCCAAAGCGGCCAAAAATTGAAAAAAACGAATGTGCCGGTAGTGTCGAAAAAGTCAAAAATGGGAAGGGTGGGGGATTGTCCCAAAACTTGCTACAAGGGGCCAGAGGGGCGGCCTGAATGAAAAATGTGTAAAATCAAGCACCGTGAGGGCATTGTGTGAAAATTGTGAAGGATTTTCCAAAGCGGCCAAAAATTGAAAAAAACGACAGGGCCGGTAGTGTCGAAAAAGTCAAAAATGGGAAGGGTGGGGGATTGTCCCAAAACTTGCTACAAGGGGCCAGAGGGGCGGCCTGAATGAAAAATTTGTAAAATCAAGCACCGTGAGGGCATTGTGTGAAAATTGTGAAGGATTTTCCAAAGCGGCCAAAAATTGAAAAAAACGACAGGGCCGGTAGTGTCGAAAAAGTAAAAAATGGGAAGGGTGGGGGATTGTCCCAAAACTTGCTACAAGGGGCCAGAGGGGCGGCCTGAATGAAAAATTTGTAAAATCAAGCACCGTGAGGGCATTGTGTGAAAATTATGAAGGATTTTCCAAAGCGGCCAAAAATTTAAAAAAACGACAGGGCCGGTAGTGTCGAAAAAGTCAAAAATGGGAAGGGTGGGGGATTGTCCCAAAACTTGCTACAAGGGGCCAGAGGGGCGGCCTGAATGAAAAATGTGTAAAATCAAGCACCGTGAGGGCATTGTGTGAAAATTGTGAAGGATTTTCCAAAGCGGCCAAAAATTGAAAAAAACGACAGGGCCGGTAGTGTCGAAAAAGTCAAAAATGGGAAGGGTGGGGGATTGTCCCAAAACTTGCTACAAGGGGCCAGAGGGGCGGCCTGAATGAAAAATTTGTAAAATCAAGCACCGTGAGGGCATTGTGTGAAAATTGTGAAGGATTTTCCAAAGCGGCCAAAAATTGAAAAAAACGACAGGGCCGGTAGTGTCGAAAAAGTCAAAAATGGGAAGGGTGGGGGATTGTCCCAAAACTTGCTACAAGGGGCCAGAGGGGCGGCCTGAATGAAAAATGTGTAAAATCAAGCACCGTGAGGGCATTGTGTGAAAATTGTGAAGGATTTTCCAAAGCGGCCAAAAATTGAAAAAAACGACAGGGCCGGTAGTGTCGAAAAAGTAAAAAATGGGAAGGGTGGGGGATTGTCCCAAAACTTGCTACAAGGGGCCAGAGGGGCGGCCTGAATGAAAAATTTGTAAAATCAAGCACCGTGAGGGCATTGTGTGAAAATTATGAAGGATTTTCCAAAGCGGCCAAAAATTGAAAAAAAACGAATGTGCCGGTAGTGTCGAAAAAGTCAAAAATGGGAAGGGTGGGGGATTGTCCCAAAACTTGCTACAAGGGGCCAGAGGGGCGGCCTGAATGAAAAATGTGTAAAATCAAGCACCGTGAGGGCATTGTGTGAAAATTGTGAAGGATTTTCCAAAGCGGCCAAAAATTGAAAAAAACGACAGGGCCGGTAGTGTCGAAAAAGTCAAAAATGGGAAGGGTGGGGGATTGTCCCAAAACTTGCTACAAGGGGCCAGAGGGGCGGCCTGAATGAAAAATTTGTAAAATCAAGCACCGTGAGGGCATTGTGTGAAAATTGTGAAGGATTTTCCAAAGCGGCCAAAAATTGAAAAAAACGACAGGGCCGGTAGTGTCGAAAAAGTCAAAAATGGGAAGGGTGGGGGATTGTCCCAAAACTTGCTACAAGGGGCCAGAGGGGCGGCCTGAATGAAAAATGTGTAAAATCAAGCACCGTGAGGGCATTGTGTGAAAATTGTCAAGGATTTTCCAAAGCGGGCAAAAATTGAAAAAAACGACAGGGCCGGTAGTGTCGAAAAAGTCAAAAATGGGAAGGGTGGGGGATTGTCCCAAAACTTGCTACAAGGGGCCAGAGGGGCGGCCTGAATGAAAAATTTGTAAAATCAAGCACCGTGAGGGCATTGTGTGAAAATTATGAAGGATTTTCCAAAGCGGCCAAAAATTGAAAAAAACGACAGGGCCGGTAGTGTCGAAAAAGTCAAAAATGGGAAGGGTGGGGGATTGTCCCAAAACTTGCTACAAGGGGCCAGAGGGGCGGCCTGAATGAAAAATGTGTAAAATCAAGCACCGTGTGGGCATTGTGTGAAAATTGTCAAGGATTTTCCAAAGCGGCCAAAAATTGAAAAAAACGACAGGGCCGGTAGTGTCGAAAAAGTCAAAAATGGGAAGGGTGGGGGATTGTCCCAAAACTTGCTACAAGGGGCCAGAGGGGCGGCCTGAATGAAAAATGTGTAAAATCAAGCACCGTGAGGGCATTGTGTGAAAATTGTCAAGGATTTTCCAAAGCGGGCAAAAATTGAAAAAAACGACAGGGCCGGTAGTGTCGAAAAAGTCAAAAATGGGAAGGGTGGGGGATTGTCCCAATACTTGCTACAAGGGGCCAGAGGGGCGGCCTGAATGAAAAATTTGTAAAATCAAGCACCGTGAGGGCATTGTGTGAAAATTATGAAGGATTTTCCAAAGCGGCCAAAAATTGAAAAAAACGACAGGGCCGGTAGTGTCGAAAAAGTCAAAAATGGGAAGGGTGGGGGATTGTCCCAAAACTTGCTACAAGGGGCCAGAGGGGCGGCCTGAATGAAAAATGTGTAAAATCAAGCACCGTGAGGGCATTGTGTGAAAATTATGAAGGATTTTCCAAAGCGGCCAAAAATTGAAAAAAAACGAATGTGCCGGTAGTGTCGAAAAAGTCAAAAATGGGAAGGGTGGGGGATGTCCCAAAACTTGCTACAAGGGGCCAGAGGGGCGGCCTGAATGAAAAATGTGTAAAATCAAGCACCGTGAGGGCATTGTGTGAAAATTGTGAAGGATTTTCCAAAGCGGCCAAAAATTGAAAAAAACGACAGGGCCGGTAGTGTTGAAAAAGTCAAAAATGGGAAGGGTGGGGGATTGTCCCAAAACTTGCTACAAGGGGCCAGAGGGGCGGCCTGAATGAAAAATTTGTAAAATCAAGCACCGTGAGGGCATTGTGTGAAAATTGTCAAGGATTTTCCAAAGCGGGCAAAAATTGAAAAAAACGACAGGGCCGGTAGTGTCGAAAAAGTCAAAAATGGGAAGGGTGGGGGATTGTCCCAAAACTTGCTACAAGGGGCCAGATGGGCGGCCTGAATGAAAAATGTGTAAAATCAAGCACCGTGAGGGCATTGTGTGAAAATTGTCAAGGATTTTCCAAAGCGGGCAAAAATTGAAAAAAACGACAGGGCCGGTAGTGTCGAAAAAGTCAAAAATGGGAAGGGTGGGGGATTGTCCCAAAACTTGCTACAAGGGGCCAGAGGGGCGGCCTGAATGAAAAATTTGTAAAATCAAGCACCGTGAGGGCATTGTGTGAAAATTGTGAAGGATTTTCCAAAGCGGCCAAAAATTGAAAAAAACGACAGGGCCGGTAGTGTCGAAAAAGTCAAAAATGGGAAGGGTGGGGGATTGTCCCAAAACTTGCTACAAGGGGCCAGAGGGGCGGCCTGAATGAAAAATTTGTAAAATCAAGCACCGTGAGGGCATTGTGTGAAAATTGTGAAGGATTTTCCAAAGCGGCCAAAAATTGAAAAAAACGACAGGGCCGGTAGTGTCGAAAAAGTAAAAAATGGGAAGGGTGGGGGATTGTCCCAAAACTTGCTACAAGGGGCCAGAGGGGCGGCCTGAATGAAAAATGTGTAAAATCAAGCACCGTGAGGGCATTGTGTGAAAATTGTCAAGGATTTTCCAAAGCGGCCAAAAATTGAAAAAAACGACAGGGCCGGTAGTGTCGAAAAAGTCAAAAATGGGAAGGGTGGGGGATTGTCCCAAAACTTGCTACAAGGGGCCAGAGGGGCGGCCTGAATGAAAAATTTGTAAAATCAAGCACTGTGAGGGCATTGTGTGAAAATTATGAAGGATTTTCCAAAGCGGCCAAAAATTGAAAAAAAACGAATGTGCCGGTAGTGTCGAAAAAGTCAAAAATGGGAAGGGTGGGGGATTGTCCCAAAACTTGCTACAAGGGGCCAGAGGGGCGGCCTGAATGAAAAATGTGTAAAATCAAGCACCGTGAGGGCATTGTGTGAAAATTGTGAAGGATTTTCCAAAGCGGCCAAAAATTGAAAAAAACGACAGGGCCGGTAGTGTCGAAAAAGTCAAAAATGGGAAGGGTGGGGGATTGTCCCAAAACTTGCTACAAGGGGCCAGAGGGGCGGCCTGAATGAAAAATTTGTAAAATCAAGCACCGTGAGGGCATTGTGTGAAAATTGTGAATGATTTTCCAAAGCGGCCAAAAATTGAAAAAAACGACAGGGCCGGTAGTGTCGAAAAAGTCAAAAATGGGAAGGGTGGGGGATTGTCCCAAAACTTGCTACAAGGGGCCAGAGGGGCGGCCTGAATGAAAAATTTGTAAAATCAAGCACCGTGAGGGCATTGTGTGAAAATTGTGAAGGATTTCAAAGCGGCCAAAAATTGAAAAAAACGACAGGGCCGGTAGTGTCGAAAAAGTCAAAAATGGGAAGGGTGGGGGATTGTCCCAAAACTTGCTACAAGGGGCCAGAGGGGCGGCCTGAATGAAAAATTTGTAAAATCAAGCACCGTGAGGGCATTGTGTGAAAATTATGAAGGATTTTCCAAAGCGGCCAAAAATTGAAAAAAACGACAGGGCCGGTAGTGTCGAAAAAGTCAAAAATGGGAAGGGTGGGGGATTGTCCCAAAACTTGCTACAAGGGGCCAGAGGGGCGGCCTGAATGAAAAATTTGTAAAATCAAGCACCGTGAGGGCATTGTGTGAAAATTATGAAGGATTTTCCAAAGCGGCCAAAAATTGAAAAAAAACGACAGGGCCGGTAGTGTCGAAAAAGTCAAAAATGGGAAGGGTGGGGGATTGTCCCAAAACTTGCTACAAGGGGCCAGAGGGGCGGCCTGAATGAAAAATGTGTAAAATCAAGCACTGTGAGGGCATTGTGTGAAAATTATGAAGGATTTTCCAAAGCGGCCAAAAATTGAAAAAAAACGAATGTGCCGGTAGTGTCGAAAAAGTCAAAAATGGGAAGGGTGGGGGATTGTCCCAAAACTTGCTACAAGGGGCCAGAGGGGCGGCCTGAATGAAAAATGTGTAAAATCAAGCACCGTGAGGGCATTGTGTGAAAATTGTCAAGGATTTTCCAAAGCGGCCAAAAATTGAAAAAAACGACAGGGCCGGTAGTGTCGAAAAAGTCAAAAATGGGAAGGGTGGGGGATTGTCCCAAAACTTGCTACAAGGGGCCAGAGGGGCGGCCTGAATGAAAAATTTGTAAAATCAAGCACCGTGAGGGCATTGTGTGAAAATTATGAAGGATTTTCCAAAGCGGCCAAAAATTTAAAACAAACGACAGGGCCGGTAGTGTCGAAAAAGTCAAAAATGGGAAGGGTGGGGGATTGTCCCAAAACTTGCTACAAGGGGCCAGAGGGGCGGCCTGAATGAAAAATGTGTAAAATCAAGCACCGTGAGGGCATTGTGTGAAAATTGTCAAGGATTTTCCAAAGCGGGCAAAAATTGAAAAAAACGACAGGGCCGGTAGTGTCGAAAAAGTCAAAAATGGGAAGGGTGGGGGATTGTCCCAAAACTTGCTACAAGGGGCCAGAGGGGCGGCCTGAATGAAAAATTTGTAAAATCAAGCACCGTGAGGGCATTGTGTGAAAATTGTGAAGGATTTTCCAAAGCGGCCAAAAATTGAAAAAAACGACAGGGCCGGTAGTGTCGAAAAAGTAAAAAATGGGAAGGGTGGGGGATTGTCCCAAAACTTGCTACAAGGGGCCAGAGGGGCGGCCTGAATGAAAAATTTGTAAAATCAAGCACCGTGAGGGCATTGTGTGAAAATTATGAAGGATTTTCCAAAGCGGCCAAAAATTGAAAAAAACGACAGGGCCGGTAGTGTCGAAAAAGTCAAAAATGGGAAGGGTGGGGGATTGTCCCAAAACTTGCTACAAGGGGCCAGAGGGGCGGCCTGAATGAAAAATGTGTAAAATCAAGCACCGTGAGGGCATTGTGTGAAAATTGTGAAGGATTTTCCAAAGCGGCCAAAAATTGAAAAAAACGACAGGGCCGGTAGTGTCGAAAAAGTCAAAAATGGGAAGGGTGGGGGATTGTCCCAAAACTTGCTACAAGGGGCCAGAGGGGCGGCCTGAATGAAAAATTTGTAAAATCAAGCACCGTGAGGGCATTGTGTGAAAATTGTCAAGGATTTTCCAAAGCGGCCAAAAATTGAAAAAAACGACAGGGCCGGTAGTGTCGAAAAAGTAAAAAATGGGAAGGGTGGGGGATTGTCCCAAAACTTGCTACAAGGGGCCAGAGGGGCGGCCTGAATGAAAAATGTGTAAAATCAAGCACCGTGAGGGCATTGTGTGAAAATTATGAAGGATTTTCCAAAGCGGCCAAAAATTGAAAAAAACGACAGGGCCGGTAGTGTCGAAAAAGTCAAAAATGGGAAGGGTGGGGGATTGTCCCAAAACTTGCTACAAGGGGCCAGAGGGGCGGCCTGAATGAAAAATTTGTAAAATCAAGCACCGTGAGGGCATTGTGTGAAAATTATGAAGGATTTTCCAAAGCGGGCAAAAATTGAAAAAAGCGACAGGGCCGGTAGTGTCGAAAAAGTCAAAAATGGGAAGGGTGGGGGATTGTCCCAAAACTTGCTACAAGGGGCCAGAGGGGCGGCCTGAATGAAAAATGTGTAAAATCAAGCACCGTGAGGGCATTGTGTGAAAATTGTCAAGGATTTTCCAAAGCGGCCAAAAATTGAAAAAAACGACAGGGCCGGTAGTGTCGAAAAAGTCAAAAATGGGAAGGGTGGGGGATTGTCCCAAAACTTGCTACAAGGGGCCAGAGGGGCGGCCTGAATGAAAAATGTGTAAAATCAAGCACCGTGAGGGCATTGTGTGAAAATTGTGAAGGATTTTCCAAAGCAGCCAAAAATTGAAAAAAACGACAGGGCCGGTAGTGTCGAAAAAGTCAAAAATGGGAAGGGTGGGGGATTGTCCCAAAACTTGCTACAAGGGGCCAGAGGGGCGGCCTGAATGAAAAATTTGTAAAATCAAGCACCGTGAGGGCATTGTGTGAAAATTGTCAAGGATTTTCCAAAGCGGCCAAAAATTGAAAAAAACGACAGGGCCGGTAGTGTCGAAAAAGTCAAAAATGGGAAGGGTGGGGGATTGTCCCAAAACTTGCTACAAGGGGCCAGAGGGGCGGCCTGAATGAAAAATGTGTAAAATCAAGCACCGTGAGGGCATTGTGTGAAAATTGTCAAGGATTTTCCAAAGCGGCCAAAAATTGAAAAAAACGACAGGGCCGGTAGTGTCGAAAAAGTCAAAAATGGGAAGGGTGGGGGATTGTCCCAAAACTTGCTACAAGGGGCCAGAGGGGCGGCCTGAATGAAAAATTTGTAAAATCAAGCACCGTGAGGGCATTGTGTGAAAATTATGAAGGATTTTCCAAAGCGGCCAAAAATTGAAAAAAACGACAGGGCCGGTAGTGTCGAAAAAGTCAAAAATGGGAAGGGTGGGGGATTGTCCCAAAACTTGCTACAAGGGGCCAGAGGGGCGGCCTGAATGAAAAATGTGTAAAATCAAGCACCGTGAGGGCATTGTGTGAAAATTGTCAAGGATTTTCCAAAGCGGCCAAAAATTGAAAAAAACGACAGGGCCGGTAGTGTCGAAAAAGTCAAAAATGGGAAGGGTGGGGGATTGTCCCAAAACTTGCTACAAGGGGCCAGAGGGGCGGCCTGAATGAAAAATGTGTAAAATCAAGCACCGTGAGGGCATTGTGTGAAAATTGTCAAGGATTTTCCAAAGCGGCCAAAAATTGAAAAAAACGACAGGGCCGGTAGTGTCGAAAAAGTCAAAAATGGGAAGGGTGGGGGATTGTCCCAAAACTTGCTACAAGGGGCCAGAGGGGCGGCCTGAATGAAAAATTTGTAAAATCAAGCACTGTGAGGGCATTGTGTGAAAATTATGAAGGATTTTCCAAAGCGGCCAAAAATTGAAAAAAAACGAATGTGCCGGTAGTGTCGAAAAAGTCAAAAATGGGAAGGGTGGGGGATTGTCCCAAAACTTGCTACAAGGGGCCAGAGGGGCGGCCTGAATGAAAAATGTGTAAAATCAAGCACCGTGAGGGCATTGTGTGAAAATTGTGAAGGATTTTCCAAAGCGGCCAAAAATTGAAAAAAACGACAGGGCCGGTAGTGTCGAAAAAGTCAAAAATGGGAAGGGTGGGGGATTGTCCCAAAACTTGCTACAAGGGGCCAGAGGGGCGGCCTGAATGAAAAATTTGTAAAATCAAGCACCGTGAGGGCATTGTGTGAAAATTGTGAAGGATTTTCCAAAGCGGCCAAAAATTGAAAAAAACGACAGGGCCGGTAGTGTCGAAAAAGTCAAAAATGGGAAGGGTGGGGGATTGTCCCAAAACTTGCTACAAGGGGCCAGAGGGGCGGCCTGAATGAAAAATGTGTAAAATCAAGCACCGTGAGGGCATTGTGTGAAAATTGTCAAGGATTTTCCAAAGCGGGCAAAAATTGAAAAAAACGACAGGGCCGGTAGTGTCGAAAAAGTCAAAAATGGGAAGGGTGGGGGATTGTCCCAAAACTTGCTACAAGGGGCCAGAGGGGCGGCCTGAATGAAAAATTTGTAAAATCAAGCACCGTGAGGGCATTGTGTGAAAATTATGAAGGATTTTCCAAAGCGGCCAAAAATTGAAAAAAAACGACAGGGCCGGTAGTGTCGAAAAAGTAAAAAATGGGAAGGGTGGGGGATTGTCCCAAAACTTGCTACAAGGGGCCAGAGGGGCGGCCTGAATGAAAAATTTGTAAAATCAAGCACCGTGAGGGCATTGTGTGAAAATTATGAAGGATTTTCCAAAGCGGCCAAAAATTTAAAAAAACGACAGGGCCGGTAGTGTCGAAAAAGTCAAAAATGGGAAGGGTGGGGGATTGTCCCAAAACTTGCTACAAGGGGCCAGAGGGGCGGCCTGAATGAAAAATGTGTAAAATCAAGCACCGTGAGGGCATTGTGTGAAAATTGTCAAGGATTTTCCAAAGCGGGCAAAAATTGAAAAAAACGACAGGGCCGGTAGTGTCGAAAAAGTCAAAAATGGGAAGGGTGGGGGATTGTCCCAAAACTTGCTACAAGGGGCCAGAGGGGCGGCCTGAATGAAAAATTTGTAAAATCAAGCACCGTGAGGGCATTGTGTGAAAATTATGAAGGATTTTCCAAAGCGGCCAAAAATTGAAAAAAACGACAGGGCCGGTAGTGTCGAAAAAGTCAAAAATGGGAAGGGTGGGGGATTGTCCCAAAACTTGCTACAAGGGGCCAGAGGGGCGGCCTGAATGAAAAATGTGTAAAATCAAGCACCGTGTGGGCATTGTGTGAAAATTGTCAAGGATTTTCCAAAGCGGCCAAAAATTGAAAAAAACGACAGGGCCGGTAGTGTCGAAAAAGTCAAAAATGGGAAGGGTGGGGGATTGTCCCAAAACTTGCTACAAGGGGCCAGAGGGGCGGCCTGAATGAAAAATGTGTAAAATCAAGCACCGTGAGGGCATTGTGTGAAAATTATGAAGGATTTTCCAAAGCGGGCAAAAATTGAAAAAAGCGACAGGGCCGGTAGTGTCGAAAAAGTCAAAAATGGGAAGGGTGGGGGATTGTCCCAAAACTTGCTACAAGGGGCCAGAGGGGCGGCCTGAATGAAAAATGTGTAAAATCAAGCACCGTGAGGGCATTGTGTGAAAATTGTCAAGGATTTTCCAAAGCGGCCAAAAATTGAAAAAAACGACAGGGCCGGTAGTGTCGAAAAAGTCAAAAATGGGAAGGGTGGGGGATTGTCCCAAAACTTGCTACAAGGGGCCAGAGGGGCGGCCTGAATGAAAAATGTGTAAAATCAAGCACCGTGAGGGCATTGTGTGAAAATTGTCAAGGATTTTCCAAAGCGGGCAAAAATTGAAAAAAACGACAGGGCCGGTAGTGTCGAAAAAGTCAAAAATGGGAAGGGTGGGGGATTGTCCCAAAACTTGCTACAAGGGGCCAGAGGGGCGGCCTGAATGAAAAATTTGTAAAATCAAGCACCGTGAGGGCATTGTGTGAAAATTGTGAAGGATTTTCCAAAGCGGCCAAAAATTGAAAAAAACGACAGGGCCGGTAGTGTCGAAAAAGTCAAAAATGGGAAGGGTGGGGGATTGTCCCAAAACTTGCTACAAGGGGCCAGAGGGGCGGCCTGAATGAAAAATTTGTAAAATCAAGCACCGTGAGGGCATTGTGTGAAAATTGTGAAGGATTTTCCAAAGCGGCCAAAAATTGAAAAAAACGACAGGGCCGGTAGTGTCGAAAAAGTAAAAAATGGGAAGGGTGGGGGATTGTCCCAAAACTTGCTACAAGGGGCCAGAGGGGCGGCCTGAATGAAAAATGTGTAAAATCAAGCACCGTGAGGGCATTGTGTGAAAATTGTCAAGGATTTTCCAAAGCGGCCAAAAATTGAAAAAAACGACAGGGCCGGTAGTGTCGAAAAAGTCAAAAATGGGAAGGGTGGGGGATTGTCCCAAAACTTGCTACAAGGGGCCAGAGGGGCGGCCTGAATGAAAAATTTGTAAAATCAAGCACTGTGAGGGCATTGTGTGAAAATTATGAAGGATTTTCCAAAGCGGCCAAAAATTGAAAAAAAACGAATGTGCCGGTAGTGTCGAAAAAGTCAAAAATGGGAAGGGTGGGGGATTGTCCCAAAACTTGCTACAAGGGGCCAGAGGGGCGGCCTGAATGAAAAATGTGTAAAATCAAGCACCGTGAGGGCATTGTGTGAAAATTGTGAAGGATTTTCCAAAGCGGCCAAAAATTGAAAAAAACGACAGGGCCGGTAGTGTCGAAAAAGTCAAAAATGGGAAGGGTGGGGGATTGTCCCAAAACTTGCTACAAGGGGCCAGAGGGGCGGCCTGAATGAAAAATTTGTAAAATCAAGCACCGTGAGGGCATTGTGTGAAAATTGTGAATGATTTTCCAAAGCGGCCAAAAATTGAAAAAAACGACAGGGCCGGTAGTGTCGAAAAAGTAAAAAATGGGAAGGGTGGGGGATTGTCCCAAAACTTGCTACAAGGGGCCAGAGGGGCGGCCTGAATGAAAAATTTGTAAAATCAAGCACCGTGAGGGCATTGTGTGAAAATTATGAAGGATTTTCCAAAGCGGCCAAAAATTTTAAAAAACGACAGGGCCGGTAGTGTCGAAAAAGTCAAAAATGGGAAGGGTGGGGGATTGTCCCAAAACTTGCTACAAGGGGCCAGAGGGGCGGCCTGAATGAAAAATGTGTAAAATCAAGCACCGTGAGGGCATTGTGTGAAAATTGTCAAGGATTTTCCAAAGCGGGCAAAAATTGAAAAAAACGACAGGGCCGGTAGTGTCGAAAAAGTCAAAAATGGGAAGGGTGGGGGATTGTCCCAAAACTTGCTACAAGGGGCCAGAGGGGCGGCCTGAATGAAAAATGTGTAAAATCAAGCACCGTGAGGGCATTGTGTGAAAATTATGAAGGATTTTCCAAAGCGGCCAAAAATTGAAAAAAACGACAGGGCCGGTAGTGTCGAAAAAGTCAAAAATGGGAAGGGTGGGGGATTGTCCCAAAACTTGCTACAAGGGGCCAGAGGGGCGGCCTGAATGAAAAATTTGTAAAATCAAGCACCGTGAGGGCATTGTGTGAAAATTATGAAGGATTTTCCAAAGCGGCCAAAAATTGAAAAAAAACGACAGGGCCGGTAGTGTCGAAAAAGTCAAAAATGGGAAGGGTGGGGGATTGTCCCAAAACTTGCTACAAGGGGCCAGAGGGGCGGCCTGAATGAAAAATGTGTAAAATCAAGCACCGTGAGGGCATTGTGTGAAAATTGTCAAGGATTTTCCAAAGCGGCCAAAAATTGAAAAAAACGACAGGGCCGGTAGTGTCGAAAAAGTCAAAAATGGGAAGGGTGGGGGATTGTCCCAAAACTTGCTACAAGGGGCCAGAGGGGCGGCCTGAATGAAAAATGTGTAAAATCAAGCACCGTGAGGGCATTGTGTGAAAATTGTCAAGGATTTTCCAAAGCGGCCAAAAATTGAAAAAAACGACAGGGCCGGTAGTGTCGAAAAAGTCAAAAATGGGAAGGGTGGGGGATTGTCCCAAAACTTGCTACAAGGGGCCAGAGGGGCGGCCTGAATGAAAAATTTGTAAAATCAAGCACCGTGAGGGCATTGTGTGAAAATTGTCAAGGATTTTCCAAAGCGGCCAAAAATTGAAAAAAACGACAGGGCCGGTAGTGTCGAAAAAGTCAAAAATGGGAAGGGTGGGGGATTGTCCCAAAACTTGCTACAAGGGGCCAGAGGGGCGGCCTGAATGAAAAATGTGTAAAATCAAGCACCGTGAGGGCATTGTGTGAAAATTGTCAAGGATTTTCCAAAGCGGCCAAAAATTGAAAAAAACGACAGGGCCGGTAGTGTCGAAAAAGTCAAAAATGGGAAGGGTGGGGGATTGTCCCAAAACTTGCTACAAGGGGCCAGAGGGGCGGCCTGAATGAAAAATTTGTAAAATCAAGCACCGTGAGGGCATTGTGTGAAAATTATGAAGGATTTTCCAAAGCGGCCAAAAATTGAAAAAAACGACAGGGCCGGTAGTGTCGAAAAAGTCAAAAATGGGAAGGGTGGGGGATTGTCCCAAAACTTGCTACAAGGGGCCAGAGGGGCGGCCTGAATGAAAAATGTGTAAAATCAAGCACCGTGAGGGCATTGTGTGAAAATTGTCAAGGATTTTCCAAAGCGGCCAAAAATTGAAAAAAACGACAGGGCCGGTAGTGTCGAAAAAGTCAAAAATGGGAAGGGTGGGGGATTGTCCCAAAACTTGCTACAAGGGGCCAGAGGGGCGGCCTGAATGAAAAATTTGTAAAATCAAGCACCGTGAGGGCATTGTGTGAAAATTATGAAGGATTTTCCAAAGCGGCCAAAAATTGAAAAAAACGACAGGGCCGGTAGTGTCGAAAAAGTCAAAAATGGGAAGGGTGGGGGATTGTCCCAAAACTTGCTACAAGGGGCCAGAGGGGCGGCCTGAATGAAAAATTTGTAAAATCAAGCACCGTGAGGGCATTGTGTGAAAATTATGAAGGATTTTCCAAAGCGGCCAAAAATTGAAAAAAACGACAGGGCCGGTAGTGTCGAAAAAGTCAAAAATGGGAAGGGTGGGGGATTGTCCCAAAACTTGCTACAAGGGGCCAGAGGGGCGGCCTGAATGAAAAATGTGTAAAATCAAGCACCGTGAGGGCATTGTGTGAAAATTGTCAAGGATTTTCCAAAGCGGCCAAAAATTGAAAAAAACGACAGGGCCGGTAGTGTCGAAAAAGTCAAAAATGGGAAGGGTGGGGGATTGTCCCAAAACTTGCTACAAGGGGCCAGAGGGGCGGCCTGAATGAAAAATTTGTAAAATCAAGCACCGTGAGGGCATTGTGTGAAAATTATGAAGGATTTTCCAAAGCGGCCAAAAATTGAAAAAAACGACAGGGCCGGTAGTGTCGAAAAAGTCAAAAATGGGAAGGGTGGGGGATTGTCCCAAAACTTGCTACAAGGGGCCAGAGGGGCGGCCTGAATGAAAAATGTGTAAAATCAAGCACCGTGAGGGCATTGTGTGAAAATTGTCAAGGATTTTCCAAAGCGGCCAAAAATTGAAAAAAACGACAGGGCCGGTAGTGTCGAAAAAGTCAAAAATGGGAAGGGTGGGGGATTGTCCCAAAACTTGCTACAAGGGGCCAGAGGGGCGGCCTGAATGAAAAATGTGTAAAATCAAGCACCGTGAGGGCATTGTGTGAAAATTGTCAAGGATTTTCCAAAGCGGCCAAAAATTGAAAAAAACGACAGGGCCGGTAGTGTCGAAAAAGTCAAAAATGGGAAGGGTGGGGGATTGTCCCAAAACTTGCTACAAGGGGCCAGAGGGGCGGCCTGAATGAAAAATTTGTAAAATCAAGCACTGTGAGGGCATTGTGTGAAAATTATGAAGGATTTTCCAAAGCGGCCAAAAATTGAAAAAAAACGAATGTGCCGGTAGTGTCGAAAAAGTCAAAAATGGGAAGGGTGGGGGATTGTCCCAAAACTTGCTACAAGGGGCCAGAGGGGCGGCCTGAATGAAAAATGTGTAAAATCAAGCACCGTGAGGGCATTGTGTGAAAATTGTGAAGGATTTTCCAAAGCGGCCAAAAATTGAAAAAAACGACAGGGCCGGTAGTGTCGAAAAAGTCAAAAATGGGAAGGGTGGGGGATTGTCCCAAAACTTGCTACAAGGGGCCAGAGGGGCGGCCTGAATGAAAAATTTGTAAAATCAAGCACCGTGAGGGCATTGTGTGAAAATTGTGAAGGATTTTCCAAAGCGGCCAAAAATTGAAAAAAAACGACAGGGCCGGTAGTGTCGAAAAAGTAAAAAATGGGAAGGGTGGGGGATTGTCCCAAAACTTGCTACAAGGGGCCAGAGGGGCGGCCTGAATGAAAAATTTGTAAAATCAAGCACCGTGAGGGCATTGTGTGAAAATTATGAAGGATTTTCCAAAGCGGCCAAAAATTTAAAAAAACGACAGGGCCGGTAGTGTCGAAAAAGTCAAAAATGGGAAGGGTGGGGGATTGTCCCAAAACTTGCTACAAGGGGCCAGAGGGGCGGCCTGAATGAAAAATGTGTAAAATCAAGCACCGTGAGGGCATTGTGTGAAAATTGTCAAGGATTTTCCAAAGCGGGCAAAAATTGAAAAAAACGACAGGGCCGGTAGTGTCGAAAAAGTCAAAAATGGGAAGGGTGGGGGATTGTCCCAAAACTTGCTACAAGGGGCCAGAGGGGCGGCCTGAATGAAAAATGTGTAAAATCAAGCACCGTGTGGGCATTGTGTGAAAATTGTCAAGGATTTTCCAAAGCGGCCAAAAATTGAAAAAAACGACAGGGCCGGTAGTGTCGAAAAAGTCAAAAATGGGAAGGGTGGGGGATTGTCCCAAAACTTGCTACAAGGGGCCAGAGGGGCGGCCTGAATGAAAAATGTGTAAAATCAAGCACCGTGAGGGCATTGTGTGAAAATTGTCAAGGATTTTCCAAAGCGGCCAAAAATTGACAAAAACGACAGGGCCGGTAGTGTCGAAAAAGTCAAAAATGGGAAGGGTGGGGGATTGTCCCAAAACTTGCTACAAGGGGCCAGAGGGGCGGCCTGAATGAAAAATTTGTAAAATCAAGCACTGTGAGGGCATTGTGTGAAAATTATGAAGGATTTTCCAAAGCGGCCAAAAATTGAAAAAAAACGAATGTGCCGGTAGTGTCGAAAAAGTCAAAAATGGGAAGGGTGGGGGATTGTCCCAAAACTTGCTACAAGGGGCCAGAGGGGCGGCCTGAATGAAAAATGTGTAAAATCAAGCACCGTGAGGGCATTGTGTGAAAATTGTGAAGGATTTTCCAAAGCGGCCAAAAATTGAAAAAAACGACAGGGCCGGTAGTGTCGAAAAAGTCAAAAATGGGAAGGGTGGGGGATTGTCCCAAAACTTGCTACAAGGGGCCAGAGGGGCGGCCTGAATGAAAAATTTGTAAAATCAAGCACCGTGAGGGCATTGTGTGAAAATTGTGAAGGATTTTCCAAAGCGGCCAAAAATTGAAAAAAACGACAGGGCCGGTAGTGTCGAAAAAGTAAAAAATGGGAAGGGTGGGGGATTGTCCCAAAACTTGCTACAAGGGGCCAGAGGGGCGGCCTGAATGAAAAATTTGTAAAATCAAGCACCGTGAGGGCATTGTGTGAAAATTATGAAGGATTTTCCAAAGCGGCCAAAAATTTAAAAAAACGACAGGGCCGGTAGTGTCGAAAAAGTCAAAAATGGGAAGGGTGGGGGATTGTCCCAAAACTTGCTACAAGGGGCCAGAGGGGCGGCCTGAATGAAAAATGTGTAAAATCAAGCACCGTGAGGGCATTGTGTGAAAATTGTCAAGGATTTTCCAAAGCGGGCAAAAATTGAAAAAAACGACAGGGCCGGTAGTGTCGAAAAAGTCAAAAATGGGAAGGGTGGGGGATTGTCCCAAAACTTGCTACAAGGGGCCAGAGGGGCGGCCTGAATGAAAAATGTGTAAAATCAAGCACCGTGTGGGCATTGTGTGAAAATTGTCAAGGATTTTCCAAAGCGGCCAAAAATTGAAAAAAACGACAGGGCCGGTAGTGTCGAAAAAGTCAAAAATGGGAAGGGTGGGGGATTGTCCCAAAACTTGCTACAAGGGGCCAGAGGGGCGGCCTGAATGAAAAATGTGTAAAATCAAGCACCGTGAGGGCATTGTGTGAAAATTGTCAAGGATTTTCCAAAGCGGGCAAAAATTGAAAAAAACGACAGGGCCGGTAGTGTCGAAAAAGTCAAAAATGGGAAGGGTGGGGGATTGTCCCAAAACTTGCTACAAGGGGCCAGAGGGGCGGCCTGAATGAAAAATGTGTAAAATCAAGCACCGTGAGGGCATTGTGTGAAAATTATGAAGGATTTTCCAAAGCGGCCAAAAATTGAAAAAAACGACAGGGCCGGTAGTGTCGAAAAAGTCAAAAATGGGAAGGGTGGGGGATTGTCCCAAAACTTGCTACAAGGGGCCAGAGGGGCGGCCTGAATGAAAAATGTGTAAAATCAAGCACCGTGTGGGCATTGTGTGAAAATTGTCAAGGATTTTCCAAAGCGGCCAAAAATTGAAAAAAACGACAGGGCCGGTAGTGTCGAAAAAGTCAAAAATGGGAAGGGTGGGGGATTGTCCCAAAACTTGCTACAAGGGGCCAGAGGGGCGGCCTGAATGAAAAATGTGTAAAATCAAGCACCGTGAGGGCATTGTGTGAAAATTGTCAAGGATTTTCCAAAGCGGGCAAAAATTGAAAAAAACGACAGGGCCGGTAGTGTCGAAAAAGTCAAAAATGGGAAGGGTGGGGGATTGTCCCAAAACTTGCTACAAGGGGCCAGAGGGGCGGCCTGAATGAAAAATGTGTAAAATCAAGCACCGTGAGGGCATTGTGTGAAAATTATGAAGGATTTTCCAAAGCGGCCAAAAATTTAAAAAAACGACAGGGCCGGTAGTGTCGAAAAAGTCAAAAATGGGAAGGGTGGGGGATTGTCCCAAAACTTGCTACAAGGGGCCAGAGGGGCGGCCTGAATGAAAAATGTGTAAAATCAAGCACCGTGAGGGCATTGTGTGAAAATTGTCAAGGATTTTCCAAAGCGGCCAAAAATTGAAAAAAACGACAGGGCCGGTAGTGTCGAAAAAGTCAAAAATGGGAAGGGTGGGGGATTGTCCCAAAACTTGCTACAAGGGGCCAGAGGGGCGGCCTGAATGAAAAATGTGTAAAATCAAGCACCGTGAGGGCATTGTGTGAAAATTGTCAAGGATTTTCCAAAGCGGCCAAAAATTGAAAAAAACGACAGGGCCGGTAGTGTCGAAAAAGTCAAAAATGGGAAGGGTGGGGGATTGTCCCAAAACTTGCTACAAGGGGCCAGAGGGGCGGCCTGAATAAAAAATTTGTAAAATCAAGCACTGTGAGGGCATTGTGTGAAAATTATGAAGGATTTTCCAAAGCGGCCAAAAATTGAAAAAAAACGAATGTGCCGGTAGTGTCGAAAAAGTCAAAAATGGGAAGGGTGGGGGATTGTCCCAAAACTTGCTACAAGGGGCCAGAGGGGCGGCCTGAATGAAAAATGTGTAAAATCAAGCACCGTGAGGGCATTGTGTGAAAATTGTGAAGGATTTTCCAAAGCGGCCAAAAATTGAAAAAAACGACAGGGCCGGTAGTGTCGAAAAAGTCAAAAATGGGAAGGGTGGGGGATTGTCCCAAAACTTGCTACAAGGGGCCAGAGGGGCGGCCTGAATGAAAAATTTGTAAAATCAAGCACCGTGAGGGCATTGTGTGAAAATTGTGAAGGATTTTCCAAAGCGGCCAAAAATTGAAAAAAATGACAGGGCCGGTAGTGTCGAAAAAGTAAAAAATGGGAAGGGTGGGGGATTGTCCCAAAACTTGCTACAAGGGGCCAGAGGGGCGGCCTGAATGAAAAATTTGTAAAATCAAGCACCGTGAGGGCATTGTGTGAAAATTATGAAGGATTTTCCAAAGCGGCCAAAAATTTAAAAAAACGACAGGGCCGGTAGTGTCGAAAAAGTCAAAAATGGGAAGGGTGGGGGATTGTCCCAAAACTTGCTACAAGGGGCCAGAGGGGCGGCCTGAATGAAAAATGTGTAAAATCAAGCACCGTGAGGGCATTGTGTGAAAATTGTCAAGGATTTTCCAAAGCGGGCAAAAATTGAAAAAAACGACAGGGCCGGTAGTGTCGAAAAAGTCAAAAATGGGAAGGGTGGGGGATTGTCCCAAAACTTGCTACAAGGGGCCAGAGGGGCGGCCTGAATGAAAAATGTGTAAAATCAAGCACCGTGTGGGCATTGTGTGAAAATTGTCAAGGATTTTCCAAAGCGGCCAAAAATTGAAAAAAACGACAGGGCCGGTAGTGTCGAAAAAGTCAAAAATGGGAAGGGTGGGGGATTGTCCCAAAACTTGCTACAAGGGGCCAGAGGGGCGGCCTGAATGAAAAATGTGTAAAATCAAGCACCGTGAGGGCATTGTGTGAAAATTGTCAAGGATTTTCCAAAGCGGGCAAAAATTGAAAAAAACGACAGGGCCGGTAGTGTCGAAAAAGTCAAAAATGGGAAGGGTGGGGGATTGTCCCAAAACTTGCTACAAGGGGCCAGAGGGGCGGCCTGAATGAAAAATGTGTAAAATCAAGCACCGTGAGGGCATTGTGTGAAAATTATGAAGGATTTTCCAAAGCGGCCAAAAATTGAAAAAAACGACAGGGCCGGTAGTGTCGAAAAAGTCAAAAATGGGAAGGGTGGGGGATTGTCCCAAAACTTGCTACAAGGGGCCAGAGGGGCGGCCTGAATGAAAAATGTGTAAAATCAAGCACCGTGTGGGCATTGTGTGAAAATTGTCAAGGATTTTCCAAAGCGGCCAAAAATTGAAAAAAACGACAGGGCCGGTAGTGTCGAAAAAGTCAAAAATGGGAAGGGTGGGGGATTGTCCCAAAACTTGCTACAAGGGGCCAGAGGGGCGGCCTGAATGAAAAATGTGTAAAATCAAGCACCGTGAGGGCATTGTGTGAAAATTGTCAAGGATTTTCCAAAGCGGGCAAAAATTGAAAAAAACGACAGGGCCGGTAGTGTCGAAAAAGTCAAAAATGGGAAGGGTGGGGGATTGTCCCAAAACTTGCTACAAGGGGCCAGAGGGGCGGCCTGAATGAAAAATGTGTAAAATCAAGCACCGTGAGGGCATTGTGTGAAAATTATGAAGGATTTTCCAAAGCGGCCAAAAATTTAAAAAAACGACAGGGCCGGTAGTGTCGAAAAAGTCAAAAATGGGAAGGGTGGGGGATTGTCCCAAAACTTGCTACAAGGGGCCAGAGGGGCGGCCTGAATGAAAAATGTGTAAAATCAAGCACCGTGAGGGCATTGTGTGAAAATTGTCAAGGATTTTCCAAAGCGGCCAAAAATTGAAAAAAACGACAGGGCCGGTAGTGTCGAAAAAGTCAAAAATGGGAAGGGTGGGGGATTGTCCCAAAACTTGCTACAAGGGGCCAGAGGGGCGGCCTGAATGAAAAATGTGTAAAATCAAGCACCGTGAGGGCATTGTGTGAAAATTGTCAAGGATTTTCCAAAGCGGCCAAAAATTGAAAAAAACGACAGGGCCGGTAGTGTCGAAAAAGTCAAAAATGGGAAGGGTGGGGGATTGTCCCAAAACTTGCTACAAGGGGCCAGAGGGGCGGCCTGAATAAAAAATTTGTAAAATCAAGCACTGTGAGGGCATTGTGTGAAAATTATGAAGGATTTTCCAAAGCGGCCAAAAATTGAAAAAAAACGAATGTGCCGGTAGTGTCGAAAAAGTCAAAAATGGGAAGGGTGGGGGATTGTCCCAAAACTTGCTACAAGGGGCCAGAGGGGCGGCCTGAATGAAAAATGTGTAAAATCAAGCACCGTGAGGGCATTGTGTGAAAATTGTGAAGGATTTTCCAAAGCGGCCAAAAATTGAAAAAAACGACAGGGCCGGTAGTGTCGAAAAAGTCAAAAATGGGAAGGGTGGGGGATTGTCCCAAAACTTGCTACAAGGGGCCAGAGGGGCGGCCTGAATGAAAAATTTGTAAAATCAAGCACCGTGAGGGCATTGTGTGAAAATTGTGAAGGATTTTCCAAAGCGGCCAAAAATTGAAAAAAACGACAGGGCCGGTAGTGTCGAAAAAGTAAAAAATGGGAAGGGTGGGGGATTGTCCCAAAACTTGCTACAAGGGGCCAGAGGGGCGGCCTGAATGAAAAATTTGTAAAATCAAGCACCGTGAGGGCATTGTGTGAAAATTATGAAGGATTTTCCAAAGCGGCCAAAAATTTAAAAAAACGACAGGGCCGGTAGTGTCGAAAAAGTCAAAAATGGGAAGGGTGGGGGATTGTCCCAAAACTTGCTACAAGGGGCCAGAGGGGCGGCCTGAATGAAAAATGTGTAAAATCAAGCACCGTGAGGGCATTGTGTGAAAATTGTCAAGGATTTTCCAAAGCGGGCAAAAATTGAAAAAAACGACAGGGCCGGTAGTGTCGAAAAAGTCAAAAATGGGAAGGGTGGGGGATTGTCCCAAAACTTGCTACAAGGGGCCAGAGGGGCGGCCTGAATGAAAAATTTGTAAAATCAAGCACCGTGAGGGCATTGTGTGAAAATTATGAAGGATTTTCCAAAGCGGCCAAAAATTGAAAAAAAACGAATGTGCCGGTAGTGTCGAAAAAGTCAAAAATGGGAAGGGTGGGGGATTGTCCCAAAACTTGCTACAAGGGGCCAGAGGGGCGGCCTGAATGAAAAATGTGTAAAATCAAGCACCGTGAGGGCATTGTGTGAAAATTGTGAAGGATTTTCCAAAGCGGCCAAAAATTGAAAAAAACGACAGGGCCGGTAGTGTCGAAAAAGTCAAAAATGGGAAGGGTGGGGGATTGTCCCAAAACTTGCTACAAGGGGCCAGAGGGGCGGCCTGAATGAAAAATTTGTAAAATCAAGCACCGTGAGGGCATTGTGTGAAAATTGTGAAGGATTTTCCAAAGCGGCCAAAAATTGAAAAAAACGACAGGGCCGGTAGTGTCGAAAAAGTCAAAAATGGGAAGGGTGGGGGATTGTCCCAAAACTTGCTACAAGGGGCCAGAGGGGCGGCCTGAATGAAAAATGTGTAAAATCAAGCACCGTGAGGGCATTGTGTGAAAATTGTCAAGGATTTTCCAAAGCGGGCAAAAATTGAAAAAAACGACAGGGCCGGTAGTGTCGAAAAAGTCAAAAATGGGAAGGGTGGGGGATTGTCCCAAAACTTGCTACAAGGGGCCAGAGGGGCGGCCTGAATGAAAAATGTGTAAAATCAAGCACCGTGTGGGCATTGTGTGAAAATTGTCAAGGATTTTCCAAAGCGGCCAAAAATTGAAAAAAACGACAGGGCCGGTAGTGTCGAAAAAGTCAAAAATGGGAAGGGTGGGGGATTGTCCCAAAACTTGCTACAAGGGGCCAGAGGGGCGGCCTGAATGAAAAATGTGTAAAATCAAGCACCGTGAGGGCATTGTGTGAAAATTGTCAAGGATTTTCCAAAGCGGGCAAAAATTGAAAAAAACGACAGGGCCGGTAGTGTCGAAAAAGTCAAAAATGGGAAGGGTGGGGGATTGTCCCAATACTTGCTACAAGGGGCCAGAGGGGCGGCCTGAATGAAAAATGTGTAAAATCAAGCACCGTGAGGGCATTGTGTGAAAATTATGAAGGATTTTCCAAAGCGGCCAAAAATTGAAAAAAACGACAGGGCCGGTAGTGTCGAAAAAGTCAAAAATGGGAAGGGTGGGGGATTGTCCCAAAACTTGCTACAAGGGGCCAGAGGGGCGGCCTGAATGAAAAATTTGTAAAATCAAGCACCGTGAGGGCATTGTGTGAAAATTATGAAGGATTTTCCAAAGCGGCCAAAAATTGAAAAAAACGACAGGGCCGGTAGTGTCGAAAAAGTCAAAAATGGGAAGGGTGGGGGATTGTCCCAAAACTTGCTACAAGGGGCCAGAGGGGCGGCCTGAATGAAAAATTTGTAAAATCAAGCACCGTGAGGGCATTGTGTGAAAATTATGAAGGATTTTCCAAAGCGGCCAAAAATTGAAAAAAAACGAATGTGCCGGTAGTGTCGAAAAAGTCAAAAATGGGAAGGGTGGGGGATTGTCCCAAAACTTGCTACAAGGGGCCAGAGGGGCGGCCTGAATGAAAAATGTGTAAAATCAAGCACCGTGAGGGCATTGTGTGAAAATTGTGAAGGATTTTCCAAAGCGGCCAAAAATTGAAAAAAACGACAGGGCCGGTAGTGTTGAAAAAGTCAAAAATGGGAAGGGTGGGGGATTGTCCCAAAACTTGCTACAAGGGGCCAGAGGGGCGGCCTGAATGAAAAATTTGTAAAATCAAGCACCGTGAGGGCATTGTGTGAAAATTGTCAAGGATTTTCCAAAGCGGGCAAAAATTGAAAAAAACGACAGGGCCGGTAGTGTCGAAAAAGTCAAAAATGGGAAGGGTGGGGGATTGTCCCAAAACTTGCTACAAGGGGCCAGAGGGGCGGCCTGAATGAAAAATGTGTAAAATCAAGCACCGTGAGGGCATTGTGTGAAAATTGTCAAGGATTTTCCAAAGCGGGCAAAAATTGAAAAAAACGACAGGGCCGGTAGTGTCGAAAAAGTCAAAAATGGGAAGGGTGGGGGATTGTCCCAAAACTTGCTACAAGGGGCCAGAGGGGCGGCCTGAATGAAAAATTTGTAAAATCAAGCACCGTGAGGGCATTGTGTGAAAATTGTGAAGGATTTTCCAAAGCGGCCAAAAATTGAAAAAAACGACAGGGCCGGTAGTGTCGAAAAAGTCAAAAATGGGAAGGGTGGGGGATTGTCCCAAAACTTGCTACAAGGGGCCAGAGGGGCGGCCTGAATGAAAAATTTGTAAAATCAAGCACCGTGAGGGCATTGTGTGAAAATTGTGAAGGATTTTCCAAAGCGGCCAAAAATTGAAAAAAACGACAGGGCCGGTAGTGTCGAAAAAGTAAAAAATGGGAAGGGTGGGGGATTGTCCCAAAACTTGCTACAAGGGGCCAGAGGGGCGGCCTGAATGAAAAATTTGTAAAATCAAGCACCGTGAGGGCATTGTGTGAAAATTGTCAAGGATTTTCCAAAGCGGCCAAAAATTGAAAAAAACGACAGGGCCGGTAGTGTCGAAAAAGTCAAAAATGGGAAGGGTGGGGGATTGTCCCAAAACTTGCTACAAGGGGCCAGAGGGGCGGCCTGAATGAAAAATTTGTAAAATCAAGCACTGTGAGGGCATTGTGTGAAAATTATGAAGGATTTTCCAAAGCGGCCAAAAATTGAAAAAAAACGAATGTGCCGGTAGTGTCGAAAAAGTCAAAAATGGGAAGGGTGGGGGATTGTCCCAAAACTTGCTACAAGGGGCCAGAGGGGCGGCCTGAATGAAAAATGTGTAAAATCAAGCACCGTGAGGGCATTGTGTGAAAATTGTGAAGGATTTTCCAAAGCGGCCAAAAATTGAAAAAAACGACAGGGCCGGTAGTGTCGAAAAAGTCAAAAATGGGAAGGGTGGGGGATTGTCCCAAAACTTGCTACAAGGGGCCAGAGGGGCGGCCTGAATGAAAAATTTGTAAAATCAAGCACCGTGAGGGCATTGTGTGAAAATTGTGAATGATTTTCCAAAGCGGCCAAAAATTGAAAAAAACGACAGGGCCGGTAGTGTCGAAAAAGTCAAAAATGGGAAGGGTGGGGGATTGTCCCAAAACTTGCTACAAGGGGCCAGAGGGGCGGCCTGAATGAAAAATTTGTAAAATCAAGCACCGTGAGGGCATTGTGTGAAAATTATGAAGGATTTTCCAAAGCGGCCAAAAATTGAAAAAAACGACAGGGCCGGTAGTGTCGAAAAAGTCAAAAATGGGAAGGGTGGGGGATTGTCCCAAAACTTGCTACAAGGGGCCAGAGGGGCGGCCTGAATGAAAAATTTGTAAAATCAAGCACCGTGAGGGCATTGTGTGAAAATTATGAAGGATTTTCCAAAGCGGCCAAAAATTGAAAAAAAACGACAGGGCCGGTAGTGTCGAAAAAGTCAAAAATGGGAAGGGTGGGGGATTGTCCCAAAACTTGCTACAAGGGGCCAGAGGGGCGGCCTGAATGAAAAATGTGTAAAATCAAGCACTGTGAGGGCATTGTGTGAAAATTATGAAGGATTTTCCAAAGCGGCCAAAAATTGAAAAAAAACGAATGTGCCGGTAGTGTCGAAAAAGTCAAAAATGGGAAGGGTGGGGGATTGTCCCAAAACTTGCTACAAGGGGCCAGAGGGGCGGCCTGAATGAAAAATTTGTAAAATCAAGCACCGTGAGGGCATTGTGTGAAAATTATGAAGGATTTTCCAAAGCGGCCAAAAATTTAAAACAAACGACAGGGCCGGTAGTGTCGAAAAAGTCAAAAATGGGAAGGGTGGGGGATTGTCCCAAAACTTGCTACAAGGGGCCAGAGGGGCGGCCTGAATGAAAAATGTGTAAAATCAAGCACCGTGAGGGCATTGTGTGAAAATTGTCAAGGATTTTCCAAAGCGGGCAAAAATTGAAAAAAACGACAGGGCCGGTAGTGTCGAAAAAGTCAAAAATGGGAAGGGTGGGGGATTGTCCCAAAACTTGCTACAAGGGGCCAGAGGGGCGGCCTGAATGAAAAATTTGTAAAATCAAGCACCGTGAGGGCATTGTGTGAAAATTGTGAAGGATTTTCCAAAGCGGCCAAAAATTGAAAAAAACGACAGGGCCGGTAGTGTCGAAAAAGTAAAAAATGGGAAGGGTGGGGGATTGTCCCAAAACTTGCTACAAGGGGCCAGAGGGGCGGCCTGAATGAAAAATTTGTAAAATCAAGCACCGTGAGGGCATTGTGTGAAAATTATGAAGGATTTTCCAAAGCGGCCAAAAATTGAAAAAAACGACAGGGCCGGTAGTGTCGAAAAAGTCAAAAATGGGAAGGGTGGGGGATTGTCCCAAAACTTGCTACAAGGGGCCAGAGGGGCGGCCTGAATGAAAAATGTGTAAAATCAAGCACCGTGAGGGCATTGTGTGAAAATTGTGAAGGATTTTCCAAAGCGGCCAAAAATTGAAAAAAACGACAGGGCCGGTAGTGTCGAAAAAGTCAAAAATGGGAAGGGTGGGGGATTGTCCCAAAACTTGCTACAAGGGGCCAGAGGGGCGGCCTGAATGAAAAATGTGTAAAATCAAGCACCGTGAGGGCATTGTGTGAAAATTATGAAGGATTTTCCAAAGCGGCCAAAAATTGAAAAAAACGACAGGGCCGGTAGTGTCGAAAAAGTCAAAAATGGGAAGGGTGGGGGATTGTCCCAAAACTTGCTACAAGGGGCCAGAGGGGCGGCCTGAATGAAAAATTTGTAAAATCAAGCACCGTGAGGGCATTGTGTGAAAATTATGAAGGATTTTCCAAAGCGGGCAAAAATTGAAAAAAGCGACAGGGCCGGTAGTGTCGAAAAAGTCAAAAATGGGAAGGGTGGGGGATTGTCCCAAAACTTGCTACAAGGGGCCAGAGGGGCGGCCTGAATGAAAAATGTGTAAAATCAAGCACCGTGAGGGCATTGTGTGAAAATTGTCAAGGATTTTCCAAAGCGGCCAAAAATTGAAAAAAACGACAGGGCCGGTAGTGTCGAAAAAGTCAAAAATGGGAAGGGTGGGGGATTGTCCCAAAACTTGCTACAAGGGGCCAGAGGGGCGGCCTGAATGAAAAATGTGTAAAATCAAGCACCGTGAGGGCATTGTGTGAAAATTGTGAAGGATTTTCCAAAGCAGCCAAAAATTGAAAAAAACGACAGGGCCGGTAGTGTCGAAAAAGTCAAAAATGGGAAGGGTGGGGGATTGTCCCAAAACTTGCTACAAGGGGCCAGAGGGGCGGCCTGAATGAAAAATGTGTAAAATCAAGCACCGTGAGGGCATTGTGTGAAAATTATGAAGGATTTTCCAAAGCGGCCAAAAATTGAAAAAAACGACAGGGCCGGTAGTGTCGAAAAAGTAAAAAATGGGAAGGGTGGGGGATTGTCCCAAAACTTGCTACAAGGGGCCAGAGGGGCGGCCTGAATGAAAAATTTGTAAAATCAAGCACCGTGAGGGCATTGTGTGAAAATTATGAAGGATTTTCCAAAGCGGGCAAAAATTGAAAAAAGCGACAGGGCCGGTAGTGTCGAAAAAGTCAAAAATGGGAAGGGTGGGGGATTGTCCCAAAACTTGCTACAAGGGGCCAGAGGGGCGGCCTGAATGAAAAATGTGTAAAATCAAGCACCGTGAGGGCATTGTGTGAAAATTGTCAAGGATTTTCCAAAGCGGCCAAAAATTGAAAAAAACGACAGGGCCGGTAGTGTCGAAAAAGTCAAAAATGGGAAGGGTGGGGGATTGTCCCAAAACTTGCTACAAGGGGCCAGAGGGGCGGCCTGAATGAAAAATGTGTAAAATCAAGCACCGTGAGGGCATTGTGTGAAAATTGTGAAGGATTTTCCAAAGCAGCCAAAAATTGAAAAAAACGACAGGGCCGGTAGTGTCGAAAAAGTCAAAAATGGGAAGGGTGGGGGATTGTCCCAAAACTTGCTACAAGGGGCCAGAGGGGCGGCCTGAATGAAAAATTTGTAAAATCAAGCACCGTGAGGGCATTGTGTGAAAATTGTCAAGGATTTTCCAAAGCGGCCAAAAATTGAAAAAAACGACAGGGCCGGTAGTGTCGAAAAAGTCAAAAATGGGAAGGGTGGGGGATTGTCCCAAAACTTGCTACAAGGGGCCAGAGGGGCGGCCTGAATGAAAAATGTGTAAAATCAAGCACCGTGAGGGCATTGTGTGAAAATTGTCAAGGATTTTCCAAAGCGGCCAAAAATTGAAAAAAACGACAGGGCCGGTAGTGTCGAAAAAGTCAAAAATGGGAAGGGTGGGGGATTGTCCCAAAACTTGCTACAAGGGGCCAGAGGGGCGGCCTGAATGAAAAATTTGTAAAATCAAGCACCGTGAGGGCATTGTGTGAAAATTATGAAGGATTTTCCAAAGCGGCCAAAAATTGAAAAAAACGACAGGGCCGGTAGTGTCGAAAAAGTCAAAAATGGGAAGGGTGGGGGATTGTCCCAAAACTTGCTACAAGGGGCCAGAGGGGCGGCCTGAATGAAAAATGTGTAAAATCAAGCACCGTGAGGGCATTGTGTGAAAATTGTCAAGGATTTTCCAAAGCGGCCAAAAATTGAAAAAAACGACAGGGCCGGTAGTGTCGAAAAAGTCAAAAATGGGAAGGGTGGGGGATTGTCCCAAAACTTGCTACAAGGGGCCAGAGGGGCGGCCTGAATGAAAAATTTGTAAAATCAAGCACCGTGAGGGCATTGTGTGAAAATTATGAAGGATTTTCCAAAGCGGCCAAAAATTGAAAAAAACGACAGGGCCGGTAGTGTCGAAAAAGTCAAAAATGGGAAGGGTGGGGGATTGTCCCAAAACTTGCTACAAGGGGCCAGAGGGGCGGCCTGAATGAAAAATTTGTAAAATCAAGCACCGTGAGGGCATTGTGTGAAAATTATGAAGGATTTTCCAAAGCGGCCAAAAATTGAAAAAAACGACAGGGCCGGTAGTGTCGAAAAAGTCAAAAATGGGAAGGGTGGGGGATTGTCCCAAAACTTGCTACAAGGGGCCAGAGGGGCGCCTGAATGAAAAATGTGTAAAATCAAGCACCGTGAGGGCATTGTGTGAAAATTGTCAAGGATTTTCCAAAGCGGCCAAAAATTGAAAAAAACGACAGGGCCGGTAGTGTCGAAAAAGTCAAAAATGGGAAGGGTGGGGGATTGTCCCAAAACTTGCTACAAGGGGCCAGAGGGGCGGCCTGAATGAAAAATTTGTAAAATCAAGCACCGTGAGGGCATTGTGTGAAAATTATGAAGGATTTTCCAAAGCGGCCAAAAATTGAAAAAAACGACAGGGCCGGTAGTGTCGAAAAAGTCAAAAATGGGAAGGGTGGGGGATTGTCCCAAAACTTGCTACAAGGGGCCAGAGGGGCGGCCTGAATGAAAAATGTGTAAAATCAAGCACCGTGAGGGCATTGTGTGAAAATTGTCAAGGATTTTCCAAAGCGGCCAAAAATTGAAAAAAACGACAGGGCCGGTAGTGTCGAAAAAGTCAAAAATGGGAAGGGTGGGGGATTGTCCCAAAACTTGCTACAAGGGGCCAGAGGGGCGGCCTGAATGAAAAATTTGTAAAATCAAGCACCGTGAGGGCATTGTGTGAAAATTATGAAGGATTTTCCAAAGCGGCCAAAAATTGAAAAAAACGACAGGGCCGGTAGTGTCGAAAAAGTCAAAAATGGGAAGGGTGGGGGATTGTCCCAAAACTTGCTACAAGGGGCCAGAGGGGCGGCCTGAATGAAAAATTTGTAAAATCAAGCACCGTGAGGGCATTGTGTGAAAATTATGAAGGATTTTCCAAAGCGGCCAAAAATTGAAAAAAACGACAGGGCCGGTAGTGTCGAAAAAGTCAAAAATGGGAAGGGTGGGGGATTGTCCCAAAACTTGCTACAAGGGGCCAGAGGGGCGGCCTGAATGAAAAATGTGTAAAATCAAGCACCGTGAGGGCATTGTGTGAAAATTGTCAAGGATTTTCCAAAGCGGCCAAAAATTGAAAAAAACGACAGGGCCGGTAGTGTCGAAAAAGTCAAAAATGGGAAGGGTGGGGGATTGTCCCAAAACTTGCTACAAGGGGCCAGAGGGGCGGCCTGAATGAAAAATTTGTAAAATCAAGCACTGTGAGGGCATTGTGTGAAAATTATGAAGGATTTTCCAAAGCGGCCAAAAATTGAAAAAAAACGAATGTGCCGGTAGTGTCGAAAAAGTCAAAAATGGGAAGGGTGGGGGATTGTCCCAAAACTTGCTACAAGGGGCCAGAGGGGCGGCCTGAATGAAAAATGTGTAAAATCAAGCACCGTGAGGGCATTGTGTGAAAATTGTGAAGGATTTTCCAAAGCGGCCAAAAATTGAAAAAAACGACAGGGCCGGTAGTGTCGAAAAAGTCAAAAATGGGAAGGGTGGGGGATTGTCCCAAAACTTGCTACAAGGGGCCAGAGGGGCGGCCTGAATGAAAAATTTGTAAAATCAAGCACCGTGAGGGCATTGTGTGAAAATTATGAAGGATTTTCCAAAGCGGCCAAAAATTTAAAAAAACGACAGGGCCGGTAGTGTCGAAAAAGTCAAAAATGGGAAGGGTGGGGGATTGTCCCAAAACTTGCTACAAGGGGCCAGAGGGGCGGCCTGAATGAAAAATGTGTAAAATCAAGCACCGTGAGGGCATTGTGTGAAAATTGTGAAGGATTTTCCAAAGCGGCCAAAAATTGAAAAAAACGACAGGGCCGGTAGTGTCGAAAAAGTCAAAAATGGGAAGGGTGGGGGATTGTCCCAAAACTTGCTACAAGGGGCCAGAGGGGCGGCCTGAATGAAAAATTTGTAAAATCAAGCACCGTGAGGGCATTGTGTGAAAATTGTGAAGGATTTTCCAAAGCGGCCAAAAATTGAAAAAAACGACAGGGCCGGTAGTGTCGAAAAAGTCAAAAATGGGAAGGGTGGGGGATTGTCCCAAAACTTGCTACAAGGGGCCAGAGGGGCGGCCTGAATGAAAAATGTGTAAAATCAAGCACCGTGAGGGCATTGTGTGAAAATTGTGAAGGATTTTCCAAAGCGGCCAAAAATTGAAAAAAACGACAGGGCCGGTAGTGTCGAAAAAGTAAAAAATGGGAAGGGTGGGGGATTGTCCCAAAACTTGCTACAAGGGGCCAGAGGGGCGGCCTGAATGAAAAATTTGTAAAATCAAGCACCGTGAGGGCATTGTGTGAAAATTATGAAGGATTTTCCAAAGCGGCCAAAAATTGAAAAAAAACGAATGTGCCGGTAGTGTCGAAAAAGTCAAAAATGGGAAGGGTGGGGGATTGTCCCAAAACTTGCTACAAGGGGCCAGAGGGGCGGCCTGAATGAAAAATGTGTAAAATCAAGCACCGTGAGGGCATTGTGTGAAAATTGTGAAGGATTTTCCAAAGCGGCCAAAAATTGAAAAAAACGACAGGGCCGGTAGTGTCGAAAAAGTCAAAAATGGGAAGGGTGGGGGATTGTCCCAAAACTTGCTACAAGGGGCCAGAGGGGCGGCCTGAATGAAAAATTTGTAAAATCAAGCACCGTGAGGGCATTGTGTGAAAATTGTGAAGGATTTTCCAAAGCGGCCAAAAATTGAAAAAAACGACAGGGCCGGTAGTGTCGAAAAAGTCAAAAATGGGAAGGGTGGGGGATTGTCCCAAAACTTGCTACAAGGGGCCAGAGGGGCGGCCTGAATGAAAAATGTGTAAAATCAAGCACCGTGAGGGCATTGTGTGAAAATTGTCAAGGATTTTCCAAAGCGGCCAAAAATTGAAAAAAACGACAGGGCCGGTAGTGTCGAAAAAGTCAAAAATGGGAAGGGTGGGGGATTGTCCCAAAACTTGCTACAAGGGGCCAGAGGGGCGGCCTGAATGAAAAATGTGTAAAATCAAGCACCGTGAGGGCATTGTGTGAAAATTATGAAGGATTTTCCAAAGCGGCCAAAAATTGAAAAAAACGACAGGGCCGGTAGTGTCGAAAAAGTCAAAAATGGGAAGGGTGGGGGATTGTCCCAAAACTTGCTACAAGGGGCCAGAGGGGCGGCCTGAATGAAAAATGTGTAAAATCAAGCACCGTGTGGGCATTGTGTGAAAATTGTCAAGGATTTTCCAAAGCGGCCAAAAATTGAAAAAAACGACAGGGCCGGTAGTGTCGAAAAAGTCAAAAATGGGAAGGGTGGGGGATTGTCCCAAAACTTGCTACAAGGGGCCAGAGGGGCGGCCTGAATGAAAAATGTGTAAAATCAAGCACCGTGAGGGCATTGTGTGAAAATTGTCAAGGATTTTCCAAAGCGGGCAAAAATTGAAAAAAACGACAGGGCCGGTAGTGTCGAAAAAGTCAAAAATGGGAAGGGTGGGGGATTGTCCCAATACTTGCTACAAGGGGCCAGAGGGGCGGCCTGAATGAAAAATTTGTAAAATCAAGCACCGTGAGGGCATTGTGTGAAAATTATGAAGGATTTTCCAAAGCGGCCAAAAATTGAAAAAAACGACAGGGCCGGTAGTGTCGAAAAAGTCAAAAATGGGAAGGGTGGGGGATTGTCCCAAAACTTGCTACAAGGGGCCAGAGGGGCGGCCTGAATGAAAAATTTGTAAAATCAAGCACCGTGAGGGCATTGTGTGAAAATTGTCAAGGATTTTCCAAAGCGGCCAAAAATTGAAAAAAACGACAGGGCCGGTAGTGTCGAAAAAGTCAAAAATGGGAAGGGTGGGGGATTGTCCCAAAACTTGCTACAAGGGGCCAGAGGGGCGGCCTGAATGAAAAATTTGTAAAATCAAGCACCGTGAGGGCATTGTGTGAAAATTATGAAGGATTTTCCAAAGCGGCCAAAAATTGAAAAAAACCGAATGTGCCGGTAATGTCGAAAAAGTCAAAAATGGGAAGGGTGGGGGATTGTCCCAAAACTTGCTACAAGGGGCCAGAGGGGCGGCCTGAATGAAAAATGTGTAAAATCAAGCACCGTGAGGGCATTGTGTGAAAATTGTCAAGGATTTTCCAAAGCGGCCAAAAATTGAAAAAAACGACAGGGCCGGTAGTGTCGAAAAAGTCAAAAATGGGAAGGGTGGGGGATTGTCCCAAAACTTGCTACAAGGGGCCAGAGGGGCGGCCTGAATAAAAAATTTGTAAAATCAAGCACTGTGAGGGCATTGTGTGAAAATTATGAAGGATTTTCCAAAGCGGCCAAAAATTGAAAAAAAACGAATGTGCCGGTAGTGTCGAAAAAGTCAAAAATGGGAAGGGTGGGGGATTGTCCCAAAACTTGCTACAAGGGGCCAGAGGGGCGGCCTGAATGAAAAATGTGTAAAATCAAGCACCGTGAGGGCATTGTGTGAAAATTGTGAAGGATTTTCCAAAGCGGCCAAAAATTGAAAAAAACGACAGGGCCGGTAGTGTCGAAAAAGTCAAAAATGGGAAGGGTGGGGGATTGTCCCAAAACTTGCTACAAGGGGCCAGAGGGGCGGCCTGAATGAAAAATTTGTAAAATCAAGCACCGTGAGGGCATTGTGTGAAAATTGTGAAGGATTTTCCAAAGCGGCCAAAAATTGAAAAAAACGACAGGGCCGGTAGTGTCGAAAAAGTAAAAAATGGGAAGGGTGGGGGATTGTCCCAAAACTTGCTACAAGGGGCCAGAGGGGCGGCCTGAATGAAAAATTTGTAAAATCAAGCACCGTGAGGGCATTGTGTGAAAATTATGAAGGATTTTCCAAAGCGGCCCAAAATTTAAAAAAACGACAGGGCCGGTAGTGTCGAAAAAGTCAAAAATGGGAAGGGTGGGGGATTGTCCCAAAACTTGCTACAAGGGGCCAGAGGGGCGGCCTGAATGAAAAATTTGTAAAATCAAGCACTGTGAGGGCATTGTGTGAAAATTATGAAGGATTTTCCAAAGCGGCCAAAAATTGAAAAAAAACGAATGTGCCGGTAGTGTCGAAAAAGTCAAAAATGGGAAGGGTGGGGGATTGTCCCAAAACTTGCTACAAGGGGCCAGAGGGGCGGCCTGAATGAAAAATGTGTAAAATCAAGCACCGTGAGGGCATTGTGTGAAAATTGTGAAGGATTTTCCAAAGCGGCCAAAAATTGAAAAAAACGACAGGGCCGGTAGTGTCGAAAAAGTCAAAAATGGGAAGGGTGGGGGATTGTCCCAAAACTTGCTACAAGGGGCCAGAGGGGCGGCCTGAATGAAAAATTTGTAAAATCAAGCACCGTGAGGGCATTGTGTGAAAATTGTGAATGATTTTCCAAAGCGGCCAAAAATTGAAAAAAACGACAGGGCCGGTAGTGTCGAAAAAGTAAAAAATGGGAAGGGTGGGGGATTGTCCCAAAACTTGCTACAAGGGGCCAGAGGGGCGGCCTGAATGAAAAATTTGTAAAATCAAGCACCGTGAGGGCATTGTGTGAAAATTATGAAGGATTTTCCAAAGCGGCCAAAAATTTTAAAAAACGACAGGGCCGGTAGTGTCGAAAAAGTCAAAAATGGGAAGGGTGGGGGATTGTCCCAAAACTTGCTACAAGGGGCCAGAGGGGCGGCCTGAATGAAAAATGTGTAAAATCAAGCACCGTGAGGGCATTGTGTGAAAATTGTCAAGGATTTTCCAAAGCGGGCAAAAATTGAAAAAAACGACAGGGCCGGTAGTGTCGAAAAAGTCAAAAATGGGAAGGGTGGGGGATTGTCCCAAAACTTGCTACAAGGGGCCAGAGGGGCGGCCTGAATGAAAAATTTGTAAAATCAAGCACCGTGAGGGCATTGTGTGAAAATTATGAAGGATTTTCCAAAGCGGCCAAAAATTGAAAAAAACGACAGGGCCGGTAGTGTCGAAAAAGTCAAAAATGGGAAGGGTGGGGGATTGTCCCAAAACTTGCTACAAGGGGCCAGAGGGGCGGCCTGAATGAAAAATTTGTAAAATCAAGCACCGTGAGGGCATTGTGTGAAAATTATGAAGGATTTTCCAAAGCGGCCAAAAATTGAAAAAAAACGACAGGGCCGGTAGTGTCGAAAAAGTCAAAAATGGGAAGGGTGGGGGATTGTCCCAAAACTTGCTACAAGGGGCCAGAGGGGCGGCCTGAATGAAAAATGTGTAAAATCAAGCACTGTGAGGGCATTGTGTGAAAATTATGAAGGATTTTCCAAAGCGGCCAAAAATTGAAAAAAAACGAATGTGCCGGTAGTGTCGAAAAAGTCAAAAATGGGAAGGGTGGGGGATTGTCCCAAAACTTGCTACAAGGGGCCAGAGGGGCGGCCTGAATGAAAAATGTGTAAAATCAAGCACCGTGAGGGCATTGTGTGAAAATTGTCAAGGATTTTCCAAAGCGGCCAAAAATTGAAAAAAACGACAGGGCCGGTAGTGTCGAAAAAGTCAAAAATGGGAAGGGTGGGGGATTGTCCCAAAACTTGCTACAAGGGGCCAGAGGGGCGGCCTGAATGAAAAATGTGTAAAATCAAGCACCGTGAGGGCATTGTGTGAAAATTGTCAAGGATTTTCCAAAGCGGGCAAAAATTGAAAAAAACGACAGGGCCGGTAGTGTCGAAAAAGTCAAAAATGGGAAGGGTGGGGGATTGTCCCAAAACTTGCTACAAGGGGCCAGAGGGGCGGCCTGAATGAAAAATTTGTAAAATCAAGCACCGTGAGGGCATTGTGTGAAAATTGTGAAGGATTTTCCAAAGCGGCCAAAAATTGAAAAAAACGACAGGGCCGGTAGTGTCGAAAAAGTAAAAAATGGGAAGGGTGGGGGATTGTCCCAAAACTTGCTACAAGGGGCCAGAGGGGCGGCCTGAATGAAAAATTTGTAAAATCAAGCACCGTGAGGGCATTGTGTGAAAATTATGAAGGATTTTCCAAAGCGGCCAAAAATTGAAAAAAACGACAGGGCCGGTAGTGTCGAAAAAGTCAAAAATGGGAAGGGTGGGGGATTGTCCCAAAACTTGCTACAAGGGGCCAGAGGGGCGGCCTGAATGAAAAATGTGTAAAATCAAGCACCGTGAGGGCATTGTGTGAAAATTGTGAAGGATTTTCCAAAGCGGCCAAAAATTGAAAAAAACGACAGGGCCGGTAGTGTCGAAAAAGTCAAAAATGGGAAGGGTGGGGGATTGTCCCAAAACTTGCTACAAGGGGCCAGAGGGGCGGCCTGAATGAAAAATTTGTAAAATCAAGCACCGTGAGGGCATTGTGTGAAAATTGTCAAGGATTTTCCAAAGCGGCCAAAAATTGAAAAAAACGACAGGGCCGGTAGTGTCGAAAAAGTAAAAAATGGGAAGGGTGGGGGATTGTCCCAAAACTTGCTACAAGGGGCCAGAGGGGCGGCCTGAATGAAAAATGTGTAAAATCAAGCACCGTGAGGGCATTGTGTGAAAATTATGAAGGATTTTCCAAAGCGGCCAAAAATTGAAAAAAACGACAGGGCCGGTAGTGTCGAAAAAGTCAAAAATGGGAAGGGTGGGGGATTGTCCCAAAACTTGCTACAAGGGGCCAGAGGGGCGGCCTGAATGAAAAATTTGTAAAATCAAGCACCGTGAGGGCATTGTGTGAAAATTATGAAGGATTTTCCAAAGCGGGCAAAAATTGAAAAAAGCGACAGGGCCGGTAGTGTCGAAAAAGTCAAAAATGGGAAGGGTGGGGGATTGTCCCAAAACTTGCTACAAGGGGCCAGAGGGGCGGCCTGAATGAAAAATGTGTAAAATCAAGCACCGTGAGGGCATTGTGTGAAAATTGTCAAGGATTTTCCAAAGCGGCCAAAAATTGAAAAAAACGACAGGGCCGGTAGTGTCGAAAAAGTCAAAAATGGGAAGGGTGGGGGATTGTCCCAAAACTTGCTACAAGGGGCCAGAGGGGCGGCCTGAATGAAAAATGTGTAAAATCAAGCACCGTGAGGGCATTGTGTGAAAATTGTGAAGGATTTTCCAAAGCAGCCAAAAATTGAAAAAAACGACAGGGCCGGTAGTGTCGAAAAAGTCAAAAATGGGAAGGGTGGGGGATTGTCCCAAAACTTGCTACAAGGGGCCAGAGGGGCGGCCTGAATGAAAAATTTGTAAAATCAAGCACCGTGAGGGCATTGTGTGAAAATTGTCAAGGATTTTCCAAAGCGGCCAAAAATTGAAAAAAACGACAGGGCCGGTAGTGTCGAAAAAGTCAAAAATGGGAAGGGTGGGGGATTGTCCCAAAACTTGCTACAAGGGGCCAGAGGGGCGGCCTGAATGAAAAATGTGTAAAATCAAGCACCGTGAGGGCATTGTGTGAAAATTGTCAAGGATTTTCCAAAGCGGCCAAAAATTGAAAAAAACGACAGGGCCGGTAGTGTCGAAAAAGTCAAAAATGGGAAGGGTGGGGGATTGTCCCAAAACTTGCTACAAGGGGCCAGAGGGGCGGCCTGAATGAAAAATGTGTAAAATCAAGCACCGTGAGGGCATTGTGTGAAAATTATGAAGGATTTTCCAAAGCGGCCAAAAATTTAAAAAAACGACAGGGCCGGTAGTGTCGAAAAAGTCAAAAATGGGAAGGGTGGGGGATTGTCCCAAAACTTGCTACAAGGGGCCAGAGGGGCGGCCTGAATGAAAAATGTGTAAAATCAAGCACCGTGAGGGCATTGTGTGAAAATTGTCAAGGATTTTCCAAAGCGGCCAAAAATTGAAAAAAACGACAGGGCTGGTAGTGTCGAAAAAGTCAAAAATGGGAAGGGTGGGGGATTGTCCCAAAACTTGCTACAAGGGGCCAGAGGGGCGGCCTGAATGAAAAATGTGTAAAATCAAGCACCGTGAGGGCATTGTGTGAAAATTGTCAAGGATTTTCCAAAGCGGCCAAAAATTGAAAAAAACGACAGGGCCGGTAGTGTCGAAAAAGTCAAAAATGGGAAGGGTGGGGGATTGTCCCAAAACTTGCTACAAGGGGCCAGAGGGGCGGCCTGAATGAAAAATTTGTAAAATCAAGCACTGTGAGGGCATTGTGTGAAAATTATGAAGGATTTTCCAAAGCGGCCAAAAATTGAAAAAAAACGAATGTGCCGGTAGTGTCGAAAAAGTCAAAAATGGGAAGGGTGGGGGATTGTCCCAAAACTTGCTACAAGGGGCCAGAGGGGCGGCCTGAATGAAACATTTGTAAAATCAAGCACCGTGAGGGCATTGTGTGAAAATTATGAAGGATTTTCCAAAGCGGCCAAAAATTGAAAAAAAACGACAGGGCCGGTAGTGTCGAAAAAGTAAAAAATGGGAAGGGTGGGGGATTGTCCCAAAACTTGCTACAAGGGGCCAGAGGGGCGGCCTGAATGAAAAATTTGTAAAATCAAGCACCGTGAGGGCATTGTGTGAAAATTATGAAGGATTTTCCAAAGCGGCCAAAAATTTAAAAAAACGACAGGGCCGGTAGTGTCGAAAAAGTCAAAAATGGGAAGGGTGGGGGATTGTCCCAAAACTTGCTACAAGGGGCCAGAGGGGCGGCCTGAATGAAAAATGTGTAAAATCAAGCACCGTGAGGGCATTGTGTGAAAATTGTCAAGGATTTTCCAAAGCGGGCAAAAATTGAAAAAAACGACAGGGCCGGTAGTGTCGAAAAAGTCAAAAATGGGAAGGGTGGGGGATTGTCCCAAAACTTGCTACAAGGGGCCAGAGGGGCGGCCTGAATGAAAAATGTGTAAAATCAAGCACCGTGTGGGCATTGTGTGAAAATTGTCAAGGATTTTCCAAAGCGGCCAAAAATTGAAAAAAACGACAGGGCCGGTAGTGTCGAAAAAGTCAAAAATGGGAAGGGTGGGGGATTGTCCCAAAACTTGCTACAAGGGGCCAGAGGGGCGGCCTGAATGAAAAATGTGTAAAATCAAGCACCGTGAGGGCATTGTGTGAAAATTGTCAAGGATTTTCCAAAGCGGCCAAAAATTGACAAAAACGACAGGGCCGGTAGTGTCGAAAAAGTCAAAAATGGGAAGGGTGGGGGATTGTCCCAAAACTTGCTACAAGGGGCCAGAGGGGCGGCCTGAATGAAAAATTTGTAAAATCAAGCACTGTGAGGGCATTGTGTGAAAATTATGAAGGATTTTCCAAAGCGGCCAAAAATTGAAAAAAAACGAATGTGCCGGTAGTGTCGAAAAAGTCAAAAATGGGAAGGGTGGGGGATTGTCCCAAAACTTGCTACAAGGGGCCAGAGGGGCGGCCTGAATGAAAAATGTGTAAAATCAAGCACCGTGAGGGCATTGTGTGAAAATTGTGAAGGATTTTCCAAAGCGGCCAAAAATTGAAAAAAACGACAGGGCCGGTAGTGTCGAAAAAGTCAAAAATGGGAAGGGTGGGGGATTGTCCCAAAACTTGCTACAAGGGGCCAGAGGGGCGGCCTGAATGAAAAATTTGTAAAATCAAGCACCGTGAGGGCATTGTGTGAAAATTGTCAAGGATTTTCCAAAGCGGCCAAAAATTGAAAAAAACGACAGGGCCGGTAGTGTCGAAAAAGTAAAAAATGGGAAGGGTGGGGGATTGTCCCAAAACTTGCTACAAGGGGCCAGAGGGGCGGCCTGAATGAAAAATTTGTAAAATCAAGCACCGTGAGGGCATTGTGTGAAAATTATGAAGGATTTTCCAAAGCGGCCAAAAATTTTAAAAAACGACAGGGCCGGTAGTGTCGAAAAAGTCAAAAATGGGAAGGGTGGGGGATTGTCCCAAAACTTGCTACAAGGGGCCAGAGGGGCGGCCTGAATGAAAAATGTGTAAAATCAAGCACCGTGAGGGCATTGTGTGAAAATTGTCAAGGATTTTCCAAAGCGGGCAAAAATTGAAAAAAACGACAGGGCCGGTAGTGTCGAAAAAGTCAAAAATGGGAAGGGTGGGGGATTGTCCCAAAACTTGCTACAAGGGGCCAGAGGGGCGGCCTGAATGAAAAATTTGTAAAATCAAGCACCGTGAGGGCATTGTGTGAAAATTATGAAGGATTTTCCAAAGCGGCCAAAAATTGAAAAAAACGACAGGGCCGGTAGTGTCGAAAAAGTCAAAAATGGGAAGGGTGGGGGATTGTCCCAAAACTTGCTACAAGGGGCCAGAGGGGCGGCCTGAATGAAAAATGTGTAAAATCAAGCACCGTGTGGGCATTGTGTGAAAATTGTCAAGGATTTTCCAAAGCGGCCAAAAATTGAAAAAAACGACAGGGCCGGTAGTGTCGAAAAAGTCAAAAATGGGAAGGGTGGGGGATTGTCCCAAAACTTGCTACAAGGGGCCAGAGGGGCGGCCTGAATGAAAAATGTGTAAAATCAAGCACCGTGAGGGCATTGTGTGAAAATTGTCAAGGATTTTCCAAAGCGGGCAAAAATTGAAAAAAACGACAGGGCCGGTAGTGTCGAAAAAGTCAAAAATGGGAAGGGTGGGGGATTGTCCCAAAACTTGCTACAAGGGGCCAGAGGGGCGGCCTGAATGAAAAATGTGTAAAATCAAGCACCGTGAGGGCATTGTGTGAAAATTATGAAGGATTTTCCAAAGCGGCCAAAAATTTAAAAAAACGACAGGGCCGGTAGTGTCGAAAAAGTCAAAAATGGGAAGGGTGGGGGATTGTCCCAAAACTTGCTACAAGGGGCCAGAGGGGCGGCCTGAATGAAAAATGTGTAAAATCAAGCACCGTGAGGGCATTGTGTGAAAATTGTCAAGGATTTTCCAAAGCGGCCAAAAATTGAAAAAAACGACAGGGCCGGTAGTGTCGAAAAAGTCAAAAATGGGAAGGGTGGGGGATTGTCCCAAAACTTGCTACAAGGGGCCAGAGGGGCGGCCTGAATGAAAAATGTGTAAAATCAAGCACCGTGAGGGCATTGTGTGAAAATTGTCAAGGATTTTCCAAAGCGGCCAAAAATTGAAAAAAACGACAGGGCCGGTAGTGTCGAAAAAGTCAAAAATGGGAAGGGTGGGGGATTGTCCCAAAACTTGCTACAAGGGGCCAGAGGGGCGGCCTGAATAAAAAATTTGTAAAATCAAGCACTGTGAGGGCATTGTGTGAAAATTATGAAGGATTTTCCAAAGCGGCCAAAAATTGAAAAAAAACGAATGTGCCGGTAGTGTCGAAAAAGTCAAAAATGGGAAGGGTGGGGGATTGTCCCAAAACTTGCTACAAGGGGCCAGAGGGGCGGCCTGAATGAAAAATGTGTAAAATCAAGCACCGTGAGGGCATTGTGTGAAAATTGTCAAGGATTTTCCAAAGCGGCCAAAAATTGAAAAAAACGACAGGGCCGGTAGTGTCGAAAAAGTCAAAAATGGGAAGGGTGGGGGATTGTCCCAAAACTTGCTACAAGGGGCCAGAGGGGCGGCCTGAATGAAAAATGTGTAAAATCAAGCACCGTGTGGGCATTGTGTGAAAATTGTCAAGGATTTTCCAAAGCGGCCAAAAATTGAAAAAAACGACAGGGCCGGTAGTGTCGAAAAAGTCAAAAATGGGAAGGGTGGGGGATTGTCCCAAAACTTGCTACAAGGGGCCAGAGGGGCGGCCTGAATGAAAAATGTGTAAAATCAAGCACCGTGAGGGCATTGTGTGAAAATTGTCAAGGATTTTCCAAAGCGGCCAAAAATTGACAAAAACGACAGGGCCGGTAGTGTCGAAAAAGTCAAAAATGGGAAGGGTGGGGGATTGTCCCAAAACTTGCTACAAGGGGCCAGAGGGGCGGCCTGAATGAAAAATTTGTAAAATCAAGCACTGTGAGGGCATTGTGTGAAAATTATGAAGGATTTTCCAAAGCGGCCAAAAATTGAAAAAAAACGAATGTGCCGGTAGTGTCGAAAAAGTCAAAAATGGGAAGGGTGGGGGATTGTCCCAAAACTTGCTACAAGGGGCCAGAGGGGCGGCCTGAATGAAAAATGTGTAAAATCAAGCACCGTGAGGGCATTGTGTGAAAATTGTGAAGGATTTTCCAAAGCGGCCAAAAATTGAAAAAAACGACAGGGCCGGTAGTGTCGAAAAAGTCAAAAATGGGAAGGGTGGGGGATTGTCCCAAAACTTGCTACAAGGGGCCAGAGGGGCGGCCTGAATGAAAAATTTGTAAAATCAAGCACCGTGAGGGCATTGTGTGAAAATTGTCAAGGATTTTCCAAAGCGGCCAAAAATTGAAAAAAACGACAGGGCCGGTAGTGTCGAAAAAGTAAAAAATGGGAAGGGTGGGGGATTGTCCCAAAACTTGCTACAAGGGGCCAGAGGGGCGGCCTGAATGAAAAATTTGTAAAATCAAGCACCGTGAGGGCATTGTGTGAAAATTATGAAGGATTTTCCAAAGCGGCCAAAAATTTTAAAAAACGACAGGGCCGGTAGTGTCGAAAAAGTCAAAAATGGGAAGGGTGGGGGATTGTCCCAAAACTTGCTACAAGGGGCCAGAGGGGCGGCCTGAATGAAAAATGTGTAAAATCAAGCACCGTGAGGGCATTGTGTGAAAATTGTCAAGGATTTTCCAAAGCGGGCAAAAATTGAAAAAAACGACAGGGCCGGTAGTGTCGAAAAAGTCAAAAATGGGAAGGGTGGGGGATTGTCCCAAAACTTGCTACAAGGGGCCAGAGGGGCGGCCTGAATGAAAAATTTGTAAAATCAAGCACCGTGAGGGCATTGTGTGAAAATTATGAAGGATTTTCCAAAGCGGCCAAAAATTGAAAAAAACGACAGGGCCGGTAGTGTCGAAAAAGTCAAAAATGGGAAGGGTGGGGGATTGTCCCAAAACTTGCTACAAGGGGCCAGAGGGGCGGCCTGAATGAAAAATGTGTAAAATCAAGCACCGTGTGGGCATTGTGTGAAAATTGTCAAGGATTTTCCAAAGCGGCCAAAAATTGAAAAAAACGACAGGGCCGGTAGTGTCGAAAAAGTCAAAAATGGGAAGGGTGGGGGATTGTCCCAAAACTTGCTACAAGGGGCCAGAGGGGCGGCCTGAATGAAAAATGTGTAAAATCAAGCACCGTGAGGGCATTGTGTGAAAATTGTCAAGGATTTTCCAAAGCGGGCAAAAATTGAAAAAAACGACAGGGCCGGTAGTGTCGAAAAAGTCAAAAATGGGAAGGGTGGGGGATTGTCCCAAAACTTGCTACAAGGGGCCAGAGGGGCGGCATGAATGAAAAATGTGTAAAATCAAGCACCGTGAGGGCATTGTGTGAAAATTATGAAGGATTTTCCAAAGCGGCCAAAAATTTAAAAAAACGACAGGGCCGGTAGTGTCGAAAAAGTCAAAAATGGGAAGGGTGGGGGATTGTCCCAAAACTTGCTACAAGGGGCCAGAGGGGCGGCCTGAATGAAAAATGTGTAAAATCAAGCACCGTGAGGGCATTGTGTGAAAATTGTCAAGGATTTTCCAAAGCGGCCAAAAATTGAAAAAAACGACAGGGCCGGTAGTGTCGAAAAAGTCAAAAATGGGAAGGGTGGGGGATTGTCCCAAAACTTGCTACAAGGGGCCAGAGGGGCGGCCTGAATGAAAAATGTGTAAAATCAAGCACCGTGAGGGCATTGTGTGAAAATTGTCAAGGATTTTCCAAAGCGGCCAAAAATTGAAAAAAACGACAGGGCCGGTAGTGTCGAAAAAGTCAAAAATGGGAAGGGTGGGGGATTGTCCCAAAACTTGCTACAAGGGGCCAGAGGGGCGGCCTGAATAAAAAATTTGTAAAATCAAGCACTGTGAGGGCATTGTGTGAAAATTATGAAGGATTTTCCAAAGCGGCCAAAAATTGAAAAAAAACGAATGTGCCGGTAGTGTCGAAAAAGTCAAAAATGGGAAGGGTGGGGGATTGTCCCAAAACTTGCTACAAGGGGCCAGAGGGGCGGCCTGAATGAAAAATGTGTAAAATCAAGCACCGTGAGGGCATTGTGTGAAAATTGTCAAGGATTTTCCAAAGCGGCCAAAAATTGAAAAAAACGACAGGGCCGGTAGTGTCGAAAAAGTCAAAAATGGGAAGGGTGGGGGATTGTCCCAAAACTTGCTACAAGGGGCCAGAGGGGCGGCCTGAATGAAAAATTTGTAAAATCAAGCACCGTGAGGGCATTGTGTGAAAATTGTGAAGGATTTTCCAAAGCGGCCAAAAATTGAAAAAAACGACAGGGCCGGTAGTGTCGAAAAAGTAAAAAATGGGAAGGGTGGGGGATTGTCCCAAAACTTGCTACAAGGGGCCAGAGGGGCGGCCTGAATGAAAAATTTGTAAAATCAAGCACCGTGAGGGCATTGTGTGAAAATTATGAAGGATTTTCCAAAGCGGCCCAAAATTTAAAAAAACGACAGGGCCGGTAGTGTCGAAAAAGTCAAAAATGGGAAGGGTGGGGGATTGTCCCAAAACTTGCTACAAGGGGCCAGAGGGGCGGCCTGAATGAAAAATGTGTAAAATCAAGCACCGTGAGGGCATTGTGTGAAAATTGTCAAGGATTTTCCAAAGCGGCCAAAAATTGAAAAAAACGACAGGGCCGGTAGTGTCGAAAAAGTCAAAAATGGGAAGGGTGGGGGATTGTCCCAAAACTTGCTACAAGGGGCCAGAGGGGCGGCCTGAATGAAAAATTTGTAAAATCAAGCACCGTGAGGGCATTGTGTGAAAATTGTGAAGGATTTTCCAAAGCGGCCAAAAATTGAAAAAAACGACAGGGCCGGTAGTGTCGAAAAAGTAAAAAATGGGAAGGGTGGGGGATTGTCCCAAAACTTGCTACAAGGGGCCAGAGGGGCGGCCTGAATGAAAAATGTGTAAAATCAAGCACCGTGAGGGCATTGTGTGAAAATTGTGAAGGATTTTCCAAAGCGGCCAAAAATTGAAAAAAACGACAGGGCCGGTAGTGTCGAAAAAGTAAAAAATGGGAAGGGTGGGGGATTGTCCCAAAACTTGCTACAAGGGGCCAGAGGGGCGGCCTGAATGAAAAATTTGTAAAATCAAGCACTGTGAGGGCATTGTGTGAAAATTATGAAGGATTTTCCAAAGCGGCCAAAAATTGAAAAAAAACGAATGTGCCGGTAGTGTCGAAAAAGTCAAAAATGGGAAGGGTGGGGGATTGTCCCAAAACTTGCTACAAGGGGCCAGAGGGGCGGCCTGAATGAAAAATGTGTAAAATCAAGCACCGTGAGGGCATTGTGTGAAAATTGTGAAGGATTTTCCAAAGCGGCCAAAAATTGAAAAAAACGACAGGGCCGGTAGTGTCGAAAAAGTCAAAAATGGGAAGGGTGGGGGATTGTCCCAAAACTTGCTACAAGGGGCCAGAGGGGCGGCCTGAATGAAAAATTTGTAAAATCAAGCACCGTGAGGGCATTGTGTGAAAATTGTGAAGGATTTTCCAAAGCGGCCAAAAATTGAAAAAAACGACAGGGCCGGTAGTGTCGAAAAAGTAAAAAATGGGAAGGGTGGGGGATTGTCCCAAAACTTGCTACAAGGGGCCAGAGGGGCGGCCTGAATGAAAAATTTGTAAAATCAAGCACCGTGAGGGCATTGTGTGAAAATTATGAAGGATTTTCCAAAGCGGCCAAAAATTTAAAAAAACGACAGGGCCGGTAGTGTCGAAAAAGTCAAAAATGGGAAGGGTGGGGGATTGTCCCAAAACTTGCTACAAGGGGCCAGAGGGGCGGCCTGAATGAAAAATGTGTAAAATCAAGCACCGTGAGGGCATTGTGTGAAAATTGTGAAGGATTTTCCAAAGCGGCCAAAAATTGAAAAAAACGACAGGGCCGGTAGTGTCGAAAAAGTCAAAAATGGGAAGGGTGGGGGATTGTCCCAAAACTTGCTACAAGGGGCCAGAGGGGCGGCCTGAATGAAAAATTTGTAAAATCAAGCACCGTGAGGGCATTGTGTGAAAATTGTGAAGGATTTTCCAAAGCGGCCAAAAATTGAAAAAAACGACAGGGCCAGTAGTGTCGAAAAAGTCAAAAATGGGAAGGGTGGGGGATTGTCCCAAAACTTGCTACAAGGGGCCAGAGGGGCGGCCTGAATGAAAAATGTGTAAAATCAAGCACCGTGAGGGCATTGTGTGAAAATTGTGAAGGATTTTCCAAAGCGGCCAAAAATTGAAAAAAACGACAGGGCCGGTAGTGTCGAAAAAGTAAAAAATGGGAAGGGTGGGGGATTGTCCCAAAACTTGCTACAAGGGGCCAGAGGGGCGGCCTGAATGAAAAATTTGTAAAATCAAGCACCGTGAGGGCATTGTGTGAAAATTATGAAGGATTTTCCAAAGCGGCCAAAAATTGAAAAAAAACGAATGTGCCGGTAGTGTCGAAAAAGTCAAAAATGGGAAGGGTGGGGGATTGTCCCAAAACTTGCTACAAGGGGCCAGAGGGGCGGCCTGAATGAAAAATGTGTAAAATCAAGCACCGTGAGGGCATTGTGTGAAAATTGTGAAGGATTTTCCAAAGCGGCCAAAAATTGAAAAAAACGACAGGGCCGGTAGTGTCGAAAAAGTCAAAAATGGGAAGGGTGGGGGATTGTCCCAAAACTTGCTACAAGGGGCCAGAGGGGCGGCCTGAATGAAAAATTTGTAAAATCAAGCACCGTGAGGGCATTGTGTGAAAATTGTGAAGGATTTTCCAAAGCGGCCAAAAATTGAAAAAAACGACAGGGCCGGTAGTGTCGAAAAAGTCAAAAATGGGAAGGGTGGGGGATTGTCCCAAAACTTGCTACAAGGGGCCAGAGGGGCGGCCTGAATGAAAAATGTGTAAAATCAAGCACCGTGAGGGCATTGTGTGAAAATTGTCAAGGATTTTCCAAAGCGGGCAAAAATTGAAAAAAACGACAGGGCCGGTAGTGTCGAAAAAGTCAAAAATGGGAAGGGTGGGGGATTGTCCCAAAACTTGCTACAAGGGGCCAGAGGGGCGGCCTGAATGAAAAATTTGTAAAATCAAGCACCGTGAGGGCATTGTGTGAAAATTATGAAGGATTTTCCAAAGCGGGCAAAAATTGAAAAAAAACGACAGGGCCGGTAGTGTCGAAAAAGTCAAAAATGGGAAGGGTGGGGGATTGTCCCAAAACTTGCTACAAGGGGCCAGAGGGGCGGCCTGAATGAAAAATGTGTAAAATCAAGCACCGTGTGGGCATTGTGTGAAAATTGTCAAGGATTTTCCAAAGCGGCCAAAAATTGAAAAAAACGACAGGGCCGGTAGTGTCGAAAAAGTCAAAAATGGGAAGGGTGGGGGATTGTCCCAAAACTTGCTACAAGGGGCCAGAGGGGCGGCCTGAATGAAAAATGTGTAAAATCAAGCACCGTGAGGGCATTGTGTGAAAATTGTCAAGGATTTTCCAAAGCGGGCAAAAATTGAAAAAAACGACAGGGCCGGTAGTGTCGAAAAAGTCAAAAATGGGAAGGGTGGGGGATTGTCCCAATACTTGCTACAAGGGGCCAGAGGGGCGGCCTGAATGAAAAATTTGTAAAATCAAGCACCGTGAGGGCATTGTGTGAAAATTATGAAGGATTTTCCAAAGCGGCCAAAAATTGAAAAAAACGACAGGGCCGGTAGTGTCGAAAAAGTCAAAAATGGGAAGGGTGGGGGATTGTCCCAAAACTTGCTACAAGGGGCCAGAGGGGCGGCCTGAATGAAAAATTTGTAAAATCAAGCACCGTGAGGGCATTGTGTGAAAATTATGAAGGATTTTCCAAAGCGGCCAAAAATTGAAAAAAACGACAGGGCCGGTAGTGTCGAAAAAGTCAAAAATGGGAAGGGTGGGGGATTGTCCCAAAACTTGCTACAAGGGGCCAGAGGGGCGGCCTGAATGAAAAATGTGTAAAATCAAGCACCGTGAGGGCATTGTGTGAAAATTGTGAAGGATTTTCCAAAGCGGCCAAAAATTGAAAAAAACGACAGGGCCGGTAGTGTCGAAAAAGTCAAAAATGGGAAGGGTGGGGGATTGTCCCAAAACTTGCTACAAGGGGCCAGAGGGGCGGCCTGAATGAAAAATTTGTAAAATCAAGCACCGTGAGGGCATTGTGTGAAAATTGTGAAGGATTTTCCAAAGCGGCCAAAAATTGAAAAAAACGACAGGGCCGGTAGTGTCGAAAAAGTCAAAAATGGGAAGGGTGGGGGATTGTCCCAAAACTTGCTACAAGGGGCCAGAGGGGCGGCCTGAATGAAAAATGTGTAAAATCAAGCACCGTGAGGGCATTGTGTGAAAATTGTGAAGGATTTTCCAAAGCGGCCAAAAATTGAAAAAAACGACAGGGCCGGTAGTGTCGAAAAAGTAAAAAATGGGAAGGGTGGGGGATTGTCCCAAAACTTGCTACAAGGGGCCAGAGGGGCGGCCTGAATGAAAAATTTGTAAAATCAAGCACCGTGAGGGCATTGTGTGAAAATTATGAAGGATTTTCCAAAGCGGCCAAAAATTGAAAAAAAACGAATGTGCCGGTAGTGTCGAAAAAGTCAAAAATGGGAAGGGTGGGGGATTGTCCCAAAACTTGCTACAAGGGGCCAGAGGGGCGGCCTGAATGAAAAATGTGTAAAATCAAGCACCGTGAGGGCATTGTGTGAAAATTGTGAAGGATTTTCCAAAGCGGCCAAAAATTGAAAAAAACGACAGGGCCGGTAGTGTCGAAAAAGTCAAAAATGGGAAGGGTGGGGGATTGTCCCAAAACTTGCTACAAGGGGCCAGAGGGGCGGCCTGAATGAAAAATTTGTAAAATCAAGCACCGTGAGGGCATTGTGTGAAAATTGTGAAGGATTTTCCAAAGCGGCCAAAAATTGAAAAAAACGACAGGGCCGGTAGTGTCGAAAAAGTCAAAAATGGGAAGGGTGGGGGATTGTCCCAAAACTTGCTACAAGGGGCCAGAGGGGCGGCCTGAATGAAAAATGTGTAAAATCAAGCACCGTGAGGGCATTGTGTGAAAATTGTCAAGGATTTTCCAAAGCGGGCAAAAATTGAAAAAAACGACAGGGCCGGTAGTGTCGAAAAAGTCAAAAATGGGAAGGGTGGGGGATTGTCCCAAAACTTGCTACAAGGGGCCAGAGGGGCGGCCTGAATGAAAAATTTGTAAAATCAAGCACCGTGAGGGCATTGTGTGAAAATTATGAAGGATTTTCCAAAGCGGGCAAAAATTGAAAAAAAACGACAGGGCCGGTAGTGTCGAAAAAGTCAAAAATGGGAAGGGTGGGGGATTGTCCCAAAACTTGCTACAAGGGGCCAGAGGGGCGGCCTGAATGAAAAATGTGTAAAATCAAGCACCGTGTGGGCATTGTGTGAAAATTGTCAAGGATTTTCCAAAGCGGCCAAAAATTGAAAAAAACGACAGGGCCGGTAGTGTCGAAAAAGTCAAAAATGGGAAGGGTGGGGGATTGTCCCAAAACTTGCTACAAGGGGCCAGAGGGGCGGCCTGAATGAAAAATGTGTAAAATCAAGCACCGTGAGGGCATTGTGTGAAAATTATGAAGGATTTTCCAAAGCGGCCAAAAATTGAAAAAAACGACAGGGCCGGTAGTGTCGAAAAAGTCAAAAATGGGAAGGGTGGGGGATTGTCCCAAAACTTGCTACAAGGGGCCAGAGGGGCGGCCTGAATGAAAAATTTGTAAAATCAAGCACCGTGAGGGCATTGTGTGAAAATTGTGAAGGATTTTCCAAAGCGGCCAAAAATTGAAAAAAAACGAATGTGCCGGTAGTGTCGAAAAAGTCAAAAATGGGAAGGGTGGGGGATTGTCCCAAAACTTGCTACAAGGGGCCAGAGGGGCGGCCTGAATGAAAAATGTGTAAAATCAAGCACCGTGAGGGCATTGTGTGAAAATTGTGAAGGATTTTCCAAAGCGGCCAAAAATTGAAAAAAACGACAGGGCCGGTAGTGTTGAAAAAGTCAAAAATGGGAAGGGTGGGGGATTGTCCCAAAACTTGCTACAAGGGGCCAGAGGGGCGGCCTGAATGAAAAATTTGTAAAATCAAGCACCGTGAGGGCATTGTGTGAAAATTGTCAAGGATTTTCCAAAGCGGGCAAAAATTGAAAAAAACGACAGGGCCGGTAGTGTCGAAAAAGTCAAAAATGGGAAGGGTGGGGGATTGTCCCAAAACTTGCTACAAGGGGCCAGAGGGGCGGCCTGAATGAAAAATGTGTAAAATCAAGCACCGTGAGGGCATTGTGTGAAAATTGTCAAGGATTTTCCAAAGCGGGCAAAAATTGAAAAAAACGACAGGGCCGGTAGTGTCGAAAAAGTCAAAAATGGGAAGGGTGGGGGATTGTCCCAAAACTTGCTACAAGGGGCCAGAGGGGCGGCCTGAATGAAAAATTTGTAAAATCAAGCACCGTGAGGGCATTGTGTGAAAATTGTGAAGGATTTTCCAAAGCGGCCAAAAATTGAAAAAAACGACAGGGCCGGTAGTGTCGAAAAAGTCAAAAATGGGAAGGGTGGGGGATTGTCCCAAAACTTGCTACAAGGGGCCAGAGGGGCGGCCTGAATGAAAAATTTGTAAAATCAAGCACCGTGAGGGCATTGTGTGAAAATTGTGAAGGATTTTCCAAAGCGGCCAAAAATTGAAAAAAACGACAGGGCCGGTAGTGTCGAAAAAGTAAAAAATGGGAAGGGTGGGGGATTGTCCCAAAACTTGCTACAAGGGGCCAGAGGGGCGGCCTGAATGAAAAATGTGTAAAATCAAGCACCGTGAGGGCATTGTGTGAAAATTGTCAAGGATTTTCCAAAGCGGCCAAAAATTGAAAAAAACGACAGGGCCGGTAGTGTCGAAAAAGTCAAAAATGGGAAGGGTGGGGGATTGTCCCAAAACTTGCTACAAGGGGCCAGAGGGGCGGCCTGAATGAAAAATTTGTAAAATCAAGCACTGTGAGGGCATTGTGTGAAAATTATGAAGGATTTTCCAAAGCGGCCAAAAATTGAAAAAAAACGAATGTGCCGGTAGTGTCGAAAAAGTCAAAAATGGGAAGGGTGGGGGATTGTCCCAAAACTTGCTACAAGGGGCCAGAGGGGCGGCCTGAATGAAAAATGTGTAAAATCAAGCACCGTGAGGGCATTGTGTGAAAATTGTGAAGGATTTTCCAAAGCGGCCAAAAATTGAAAAAAACGACAGGGCCGGTAGTGTCGAAAAAGTCAAAAATGGGAAGGGTGGGGGATTGTCCCAAAACTTGCTACAAGGGGCCAGAGGGGCGGCCTGAATGAAAAATTTGTAAAATCAAGCACCGTGAGGGCATTGTGTGAAAATTGTGAATGATTTTCCAAAGCGGCCAAAAATTGAAAAAAACGACAGGGCCGGTAGTGTCGAAAAAGTAAAAAATGGGAAGGGTGGGGGATTGTCCCAAAACTTGCTACAAGGGGCCAGAGGGGCGGCCTGAATGAAAAATTTGTAAAATCAAGCACCGTGAGGGCATTGTGTGAAAATTATGAAGGATTTTCCAAAGCGGCCAAAAATTTTAAAAAACGACAGGGCCGGTAGTGTCGAAAAAGTCAAAAATGGGAAGGGTGGGGGATTGTCCCAAAACTTGCTACAAGGGGCCAGAGGGGCGGCCTGAATGAAAAATGTGTAAAATCAAGCACCGTGAGGGCATTGTGTGAAAATTGTCAAGGATTTTCCAAAGCGGGCAAAAATTGAAAAAAACGACAGGGCCGGTAGTGTCGAAAAAGTCAAAAATGGGAAGGGTGGGGGATTGTCCCAAAACTTGCTACAAGGGGCCAGAGGGGCGGCCTGAATGAAAAATGTGTAAAATCAAGCACCGTGTGGGCATTGTGTGAAAATTGTCAAGGATTTTCCAAAGCGGCCAAAAATTGAAAAAAACGACAGGGCCGGTAGTGTCGAAAAAGTCAAAAATGGGAAGGGTGGGGGATTGTCCCAAAACTTGCTACAAGGGGCCAGAGGGGCGGCCTGAATGAAAAATGTGTAAAATCAAGCACCGTGAGGGCATTGTGTGAAAATTGTGAAGGATTTTCCAAAGCGGCCAAAAATTGAAAAAAACGACAGGGCCGGTAGTGTCGAAAAAGTCAAAAATGGGAAGGGTGGGGGATTGTCCCAAAACTTGCTACAAGGGGCCAGAGGGGCGGCCTGAATGAAAAATTTGTAAAATCAAGCACCGTGAGGGCATTGTGTGAAAATTATGAAGGATTTTCCAAAGCGGCCAAAAATTGAAAAAAACGACAGGGCCGGTAGTGTCGAAAAAGTCAAAAATGGGAAGGGTGGGGGATTGTCCCAAAACTTGCTACAAGGGGCCAGAGGGGCGGCCTGAATGAAAAATGTGTAAAATCAAGCACTGTGAGGGCATTGTGTGAAAATTATGAAGGATTTTCCAAAGCGGCCAAAAATTGAAAAAAAACGAATGTGCCGGTAGTGTCGAAAAAGTCAAAAATGGGAAGGGTGGGGGATTGTCCCAAAACTTGCTACAAGGGGCCAGAGGGGCGGCCTGAATGAAAAATGTGTAAAATCAAGCACCGTGAGGGCATTGTGTGAAAATTGTCAAGGATTTTCCAAAGCGGCCAAAAATTGAAAAAAACGACAGGGCCGGTAGTGTCGAAAAAGTCAAAAATGGGAAGGGTGGGGGATTGTCCCAAAACTTGCTACAAGGGGCCAGAGGGGCGGCCTGAATGAAAAATTTGTAAAATCAAGCACCGTGAGGGCATTGTGTGAAAATTATGAAGGATTTTCCAAAGCGGCCAAAAATTTAAAACAAACGACAGGGCCGGTAGTGTCGAAAAAGTCAAAAATGGGAAGGGTGGGGGATTGTCCCAAAACTTGCTACAAGGGGCCAGAGGGGCGGCCTGAATGAAAAATGTGTAAAATCAAGCACCGTGAGGGCATTGTGTGAAAATTGTCAAGGATTTTACAAAGCGGGCAAAAATTGAAAAAAACGACAGGGCCGGTAGTGTCGAAAAAGTCAAAAATGGGAAGGGTGGGGGATTGTCCCAAAACTTGCTACAAGGGGCCAGAGGGGCGGCCTGAATGAAAAATTTGTAAAATCAAGCACCGTGAGGGCATTGTGTGAAAATTGTGAAGGATTTTCCAAAGCGGCCAAAAATTGAAAAAAACGACAGGGCCGGTAGTGTCGAAAAAGTAAAAAATGGGAAGGGTGGGGGATTGTCCCAAAACTTGCTACAAGGGGCCAGAGGGGCGGCCTGAATGAAAAATTTGTAAAATCAAGCACCGTGAGGGCATTGTGTGAAAATTATGAAGGATTTTCCAAAGCGGCCAAAAATTGAAAAAAACGACAGGGCCGGTAGTGTCGAAAAAGTCAAAAATGGGAAGGGTGGGGGATTGTCCCAAAACTTGCTACAAGGGGCCAGAGGGGCGGCCTGAATGAAAAATGTGTAAAATCAAGCACCGTGAGGGCATTGTGTGAAAATTGTCAAGGATTTTCCAAAGCGGCCAAAAATTGAAAAAAACGACAGGGCCGGTAGTGTCGAAAAAGTCAAAAATGGGAAGGGTGGGGGATTGTCCCAAAACTTGCTACAAGGGGCCAGAGGGGCGGCCTGAATGAAAAATTTGTAAAATCAAGCACCGTGAGGGCATTGTGTGAAAATTGTCAAGGATTTTCCAAAGCGGCCAAAAATTGAAAAAAACGACAGGGCCGGTAGTGTCGAAAAAGTAAAAAATGGGAAGGGTGGGGGATTGTCCCAAAACTTGCTACAAGGGGCCAGAGGGGCAGCCTGAATGAAAAATGTGTAAAATCAAGCACCGTGAGGGCATTGTGTGAAAATTATGAAGGATTTTCCAAAGCGGCCAAAAATTGAAAAAAACGACAGGGCCGGTAGTGTCGAAAAAGTCAAAAATGGGAAGGGTGGGGGATTGTCCCAAAACTTGCTACAAGGGGCCAGAGGGGCGGCCTGAATGAAAAATTTGTAAAATCAAGCACCGTGAGGGCATTGTGTGAAAATTATGAAGGATTTTCCAAAGCGGGCAAAAATTGAAAAAAGCGACAGGGCCGGTAGTGTCGAAAAAGTCAAAAATGGGAAGGGTGGGGGATTGTCCCAAAACTTGCTACAAGGGGCCAGAGGGGCGGCCTGAATGAAAAATGTGTAAAATCAAGCACCGTGAGGGCATTGTGTGAAAATTGTCAAGGATTTTCCAAAGCGGCCAAAAATTGAAAAAAACGACAGGGCCGGTAGTGTCGAAAAAGTAAAAAATGGGAAGGGTGGGGGATTGTCCCAAAACTTGCTACAAGGGGCCAGAGGGGCGGCCTGAAGGAAAAATGTGTAAAATCAAGCACCGTGAGGGCATTGTGTGAAAATTGTCAAGGATTTTCCAAAGCGGCCAAAAATTGAAAAAAACGACAGGGCCGGTAGTGTCGAAAAAGTCAAAAATGGGAAGGGTGGGGGATTGTCCCAAAACTTGCTACAAGGGGCCAGAGGGGCGGCCTGAATGAAAAATTTGTAAAATCAAGCACCGTGAGGGCATTGTGTGAAAATTGTGAAGGATTTTCCAAAGCGGCCAAAAATTGAAAAAAACGACAGGGCCGGTAGTGTCGAAAAAGTCAAAAATGGGAAGGGTGGGGGATTGTCCCAAAACTTGCTACAAGGGGCCAGAGGGGCGGCCTGAATGAAAAATTTGTAAAATCAAGCACCGTGAGGGCATTGTGTGAAAATTATGAAGGATTTTCCAAAGCGGGCAAAAATTGAAAAAAACGACAGGGCCGGTAGTGTCGAAAAAGTCAAAAATGGGAAGGGTGGGGGATTGTCCCAAAACTTGCTACAAGGGGCCAGAGGGGCGGCCTGAATGAAAAATGTGTAAAATCAAGCACCGTGAGGGCATTGTGTGAAAATTGTCAAGGATTTTCCAAAGCGGCCAAAAATTGAAAAAAACGACAGGGCCGGTAGTGTCGAAAAAGTCAAAAATGGGAAGGGTGGGGGATTGTCCCAAAACTTGCTACAAGGGGCCAGAGGGGCGGCCTGAATGAAAAATGTGTAAAATCAAGCACCGTGAGGGCATTGTGTGAAAATTGTGAATGATTTTCCAAAGCGGCCAAAAATTGAAAAAAACGACAGGGCCGGTAGTGTCGAAAAAGTAAAAAATGGGAAGGGTGGGGGATTGTCCCAAAACTTGCTACAAGGGGCCAGAGGGGCGGCCTGAATGAAAAATTTGTAAAATCAAGCACCGTGAGGGCATTGTGTGAAAATTATGAAGGATTTTCCAAAGCGGCCAAAAATTTTAAAAAACGACAGGGCCGGTAGTGTCGAAAAAGTCAAAAATGGGAAGGGTGGGGGATTGTCCCAAAACTTGCTACAAGGGGCCAGAGGGGCGGCCTGAATGAAAAATGTGTAAAATCAAGCACCGTGAGGGCATTGTGTGAAAATTGTCAAGGATTTTCCAAAGCGGCCAAAAATTGAAAAAAACGACAGGGCCGGTAGTGTCGAAAAAGTCAAAAATGGGAAGGGTGGGGGATTGTCCCAAAACTTGCTACAAGGGGCCAGAGGGGCGGCCTGAATGAAAAATTTGTAAAATCAAGCACCGTGAGGGCATTGTGTGAAAATTATGAAGGATTTTCCAAAGCGGCCAAAAATTGAAAAAAACGACAGGGCCGGTAGTGTCGAAAAAGTCAAAAATGGGAAGGGTGGGGGATTGTCCCAAAACTTGCTACAAGGGGCCAGAGGGGCGGCCTGAATGAAAAATGTGTAAAATCAAGCACCGTGTGGGCATTGTGTGAAAATTGTCAAGGATTTTCCAAAGCGGCCAAAAATTGAAAAAAACGACAGGGCCGGTAGTGTCGAAAAAGTCAAAAATGGGAAGGGTGGGGGATTGTCCCAAAACTTGCTACAAGGGGCCAGAGGGGCGGCCTGAATGAAAAATGTGTAAAATCAAGCACTGTGAGGGCATTGTGTGAAAATTATGAAGGATTTTCCAAAGCGGCCAAAAATTGAAAAAAAACGAATGTGCCGGTAGTGTCGAAAAAGTCAAAAATGGGAAGGGTGGGGGATTGTCCCAAAACTTGCTACAAGGGGCCAGAGGGGCGGCCTGAATGAAAAATGTGTAAAATCAAGCACCGTGAGGGCATTGTGTGAAAATTGTCAAGGATTTTCCAAAGCGGCCAAAAATTGAAAAAAACGACAGGGCCGGTAGTGTCGAAAAAGTCAAAAATGGGAAGGGTGGGGGATTGTCCCAAAACTTGCTACAAGGGGCCAGAGGGGCGGCCTGAATGAAAAATTTGTAAAATCAAGCACCGTGAGGGCATTGTGTGAAAATTATGAAGGATTTTCCAAAGCGGCCAAAAATTTAAAACAAACGACAGGGCCGGTAGTGTCGAAAAAGTCAAAAATGGGAAGGGTGGGGGATTGTCCCAAAACTTGCTACAAGGGGCCAGAGGGGCGGCCTGAATGAAAAATGTGTAAAATCAAGCACCGTGAGGGCATTGTGTGAAAATTGTCAAGGATTTTCCAAAGCGGGCAAAAATTGAAAAAAACGACAGGGCCGGTAGTGTCGAAAAAGTCAAAAATGGGAAGGGTGGGGGATTGTCCCAAAACTTGCTACAAGGGGCCAGAGGGGCGGCCTGAATGAAAAATTTGTAAAATCAAGCACCGTGAGGGCATTGTGTGAAAATTGTGAAGGATTTTCCAAAGCGGCCAAAAATTGAAAAAAACGACAGGGCCGGTAGTGTCGAAAAAGTAAAAAATGGGAAGGGTGGGGGATTGTCCCAAAACTTGCTACAAGGGGCCAGAGGGGCGGCCTGAATGAAAAATTTGTATAATCAAGCACCGTGAGGGCATTGTGTGAAAATTATGAAGGATTTTCCAAAGCGGCCAAAAATTGAAAAAAAACGACAGGGCCGGTAGTGTCGAAAAAGTCAAAAATGGGAAGGGTGGGGGATTGTCCCAAAACTTGCTACAAGGGGCCAGAGGGGCGGCCTGAATGAAAAATGTGTAAAATCAAGCACCGTGAGGGCATTGTGTGAAAATTGTGAAGGATTTTCCAAAGCGGCCAAAAATTGAAAAAAACGACAGGGCCGGTAGTGTCGAAAAAGTCAAAAATGGGAAGGGTGGGGGATTGTCCCAAAACTTGCTACAAGGGGCCAGAGGGGCGGCCTGAATGAAAAATTTGTAAAATCAAGCACCGTGAGGGCATTGTGTGAAAATTGTCAAGGATTTTCCAAAGCGGCCAAAAATTGAAAAAAACGACAGGGCCGGTAGTGTCGAAAAAGTAAAAAATGGGAAGGGTGGGGGATTGTCCCAAAACTTGCTACAAGGGGCCAGAGGGGCGGCCTGAATGAAAAATGTGTAAAATCAAGCACCGTGAGGGCATTGTGTGAAAATTATGAAGGATTTTCCAAAGCGGCCAAAAATTGAAAAAAACGACAGGGCCGGTAGTGTCGAAAAAGTCAAAAATGGGAAGGGTGGGGGATTGTCCCAAAACTTGCTACAAGGGGCCAGAGGGGCGGCCTGAATGAAAAATTTGTAAAATCAAGCACCGTGAGGGCATTGTGTGAAAATTATGAAGGATTTTCCAAAGCGGGCAAAAATTGAAAAAAGCGACAGGGCCGGTAGTGTCGAAAAAGTCAAAAATGGGAAGGGTGGGGGATTGTCCCAAAACTTGCTACAAGGGGCCAGAGGGGCGGCCTGAATGAAAAATGTGTAAAATCAAGCACCGTGAGGGCATTGTGTGAAAATTGTCAAGGATTTTCCAAAGCGGCCAAAAATTGAAAAAAACGACAGGGCCGGTAGTGTCGAAAAAGTAAAAAATGGGAAGGGTGGGGGATTGTCCCAAAACTTGCTACAAGGGGCCAGAGGGGCGGCCTGAATGAAAAATGTGTAAAATCAAGCACCGTGAGGGCATTGTGTGAAAATTGTCAAGGATTTTCCAAAGCGGCCAAAAATTGAAAAAAACGACAGGGCCGGTAGTGTCGAAAAAGTCAAAAATGGGAAGGGTGGGGGATTGTCCCAAAACTTGCTACAAGGGGCCAGAGGGGCGGCCTGAATGAAAAATTTGTAAAATCAAGCACCGTGAGGGCATTGTGTGAAAATTGTGAAGGATTTTCCAAAGCGGCCAAAAATTGAAAAAAACGACAGGGCCGGTAGTGTCGAAAAAGTCAAAAATGGGAAGGGTGGGGGATTGTCCCAAAACTTGCTACAAGGGGCCAGAGGGGCGGCCTGAATGAAAAATTTGTAAAATCAAGCACCGTGAGGGCATTGTGTGAAAATTATGAAGGATTTTCTAAAGCGGCCAAAAATTGAAAAAAACGACAGGGCCGGTAGTGTCGAAAAAGTCAAAAATGGGAAGGGTGGGGGATTGTCCCAAAACTTGCTACAAGGGGCCAGAGGGGCGGCCTGAATGAAAAATGTGTAAAATCAAGCACCGTGAGGGCATTGTGTGAAAATTGTCAAGGATTTTCCAAAGCGGCCAAAAATTGAAAAAAACGACAGGGCCGGTAGTGTCGAAAAAGTCAAAAATGGGAAGGGTGGGGGATTGTCCCAAAACTTGCTACAAGGGGCCAGAGGGGCGGCCTGAATGAAAAATGTGTAAAATCAAGCACCGTGAGGGCATTGTGTGAAAATTGTCAAGGATTTTCCAAAGCGGCCAAAAATTGAAAAAAACGACAGGGCCGGTAGTGTCGAAAAAGTCAAAAATGGGAAGGGTGGGGGATTGTCCCAAAACTTGCTACAAGGGGCCAGAGGGGCGGCCTGAATGAAAAATTTGTAAAATCAAGCACCGTGAGGGCATTGTGTGAAAATTATGAAGGATTTTCCAAAGCGGGCAAAAATTGAAAAAAACGACAGGGCCGGGTAGTGTCGAAAAAGTCAAAAATGGGAAGGGTGGGGGATTGTCCCAAAACTTGCTACAAGGGGCCAGAGGGGCGGCCTGAATGAAAAATTTGTAAAATCAAGCACCGTGAGGGCATTGTGTGAAAATTGTGAAGGATTTTCCAAAGCGGCCAAAAATTGAAAAAAACGACAGGGCCGGTAGTGTCGAAAAAGTCAAAAATGGGAAGGGTGGGGGATTGTCCCAAAACTTGCTACAAGGGGCCAGAGGGGCGGCCTGAATGAAAAATTTGTAAAATCAAGCACCGTGAGGGCATTGTGTGAAAATTATGAAGGATTTTCCAAAGCGGGCAAAAATTGAAAAAAACGACAGGGCCGGTAGTGTCGAAAAAGTCAAAAATGGGAAGGGTGGGGGATTGTCCCAAAACTTGCTACAAGGGGCCAGAGGGGCGGCCTGAATGAAAAATGTGTAAAATCAAGCACCGTGAGGGCATTGTGTGAAAATTGTCAAGGATTTTCCAAAGCGGCCAAAAATTGAAAAAAACGACAGGGCCGGTAGTGTCGAAAAAGTCAAAAATGGGAAGGGTGGGGGATTGTCCCAAAACTTGCTACAAGGGGCCAGAGGGGCGGCCTGAATGAAAAATGTGTAAAATCAAGCACCGTGAGGGCATTGTGTGAAAATTGTGAAGGATTTTCCAAAGCGGCCAAAAATTGAAAAAAACGACAGGGCCGGTAGTGTCGAAAAAGTCAAAAATGGGAAGGGTGGGGGATTGTCCCAAAACTTGCTACAAGGGGCCAGAGGGGCGGCCTGAATGAAAAATTTGTAAAATCAAGCACCGTGAGGGCATTGTGTGAAAATTGTCAAGGATTTTCCAAAGCGGCCAAAAATTGAAAAAAACGACAGGGCCGGTAGTGTCGAAAAAGTCAAAAATGGGAAGGGTGGGGGATTGTCCCAAAACTTGCTACAAGGGGCCAGAGGGGCGGCCTGAATGAAAAATTTGTAAAATCAAGCACCGTGAGGGCATTGTGTGAAAATTATGAAGGATTTTCCAAAGCGGGCAAAAATTGAAAAAAACGACAGGGCCGGTAGTGTCGAAAAAGTCAAAAATGGGAAGGGTGGGGGATTGTCCCAAAACTTGCTACAAGGGGCCAGAGGGGCGGCCTGAATGAAAAATGTGTAAAATCAAGCACCGTGAGGGCATTGTGTGAAAATTGTCAAGGATTTTCCAAAGCGGCCAAAAATTGAAAAAAACGACAGGGCCGGTAGTGTCGAAAAAGTCAAAAATGGGAAGGGTGGGGGATTGTCCCAAAACTTGCTACAAGGGGCCAGAGGGGCGGCCTGAATGAAAAATGTGTAAAATCAAGCACCGTGAGGGCATTGTGTGAAAATTGTCAAGGATTTTCCAAAGCGGCCAAAAATTGAAAAAAACGACAGGGCCGGTAGTGTCGAAAAAGTCAAAAATGGGAAGGGTGGGGGATTGTCCCAAAACTTGCTACAAGGGGCCAGAGGGGCGGCCTGAATGAAAAATTTGTAAAATCAAGCACCGTGAGGGCATTGTGTGAAAATTATGAAGGATTTTCCAAAGCGGCCAAAAATTGAAAAAAACGACAGGGCCGGTAGTGTCGAAAAAGTCAAAAATGGGAAGGGTGGGGGATTGTCCCAAAACTTGCTACAAGGGGCCAGAGGGGCGGCCTGAATGAAAAATGTGTAAAATCAAGCACCGTGAGGGCATTGGGTGAAAATTGTCAAGGATTTTCCAAAGCGGCCAAAAATTGAAAAAAACGACAGGGCCAGTAGTGTCGAAAAAGTCAAAAATGGGAAGGGTGGGGGATTGTCCCAAAACTTGCTACAAGGGGCCAGAGGGGCGGCCTGAATGAAAAATTTGTAAAATCAAGCACCGTGAGGGCATTGTGTGAAAATTATGAAGGATTTTCCAAAGCGGCCAAAAATTGAAAAAAACGACAGGGCCGGTAGTGTCGAAAAAGTCAAAAATGGGAAGGGTGGGGGATTGTCCCAAAACTTGCTACAAGGGGCCAGAGGGGCGGCCTGAATGAAAAATTTGTAAAATCAAGCACCGTGAGGGCATTGTGTGAAAATTGTGAAGGATTTTCCAAAGCGGCCAAAAATTGAAAAAAACGACAGGGCCGGTAGTGTCGAAAAAGTCAAAAATGGGAAGGGTGGGGGATTGTCCCAAAACTTGCTACAAGGGGCCAGAGGGGCGGCCTGAATGAAAAATTTGTAAAATCAAGCACCGTGAGGGCATTGTATGAAAATTATGAAAGATTTTCCAAAGCGGCCAAAAATTGAAAAAAAACGAATGTGCCGGTAGTGTCGAAAAAGTCAAAAATGGGAAGGGTGGGGGATTGTCCCAAAACTTGCTACAAGGGGCCAGAGGGGCGGCCTGAATGAAAAATGTGTAAAATCAAGCACCGTGAGGGCATTGTGTGAAAATTGTCAAGGATTTTCCAAAGCGGCCAAAAATTGAAAAAAACGACAGGGCCGGTAGTGTCGAAAAAGTCAAAAATGGGAAGGGTGGGGGATTGTCCCAAAACTTGCTACAAGGGGCCAGAGGGGCGGCCTGAATGAAAAATGTGTAAAATCAAGCACCGTGAGGGCATTGTGTGAAAATTGTCAAGGATTTTCCAAAGCGGCCAAAAATTGAAAAAAACGACAGGGCCGGTAGTGTCGAAAAAGTCAAAAATGGGAAGGGTGGGGGATTGTCCCAAAACTTGCTACAAGGGGCCAGAGGGGCGGCCTGAATGAAAAATTTGTAAAATCAAGCACCGTGAGGGCATTGTATGAAAATTATGAAAGATTTTCCAAAGCGGCCAAAAATTGAAAAAAAACGAATGTGCCGGTAGTGTCGAAAAAGTCAAAAATGGGAAGGGTGGGGGATTGTCCCAAAACTTGCTACAAGGGGCCAGAGGGGCGGCCTGAATGAAAAATGTGTAAAATCAAGCACCGTGAGGGCATTGTGTGAAAATTGTGAAGGATTTTCCAAAGCGGCCAAAAATTGAAAAAAACGACAGGGCCGGTAGTGTCGAAAAAGTCAAAAATGGGAAGGGTGGGGGATTGTCCCAAAACTTGCTACAAGGGGCCAGAGGGGCGGCCTGAATGAAAAATTTGTAAAATCAAGCACCGTGAGGGCATTGTGTGAAAATTGTGAAGGATTTTCCAAAGCGGCCAAAAATTGAAAAAAACGACAGGGCCGGTAGTGTCGAAAAAGTAAAAAATGGGAAGGGTGGGGGATTGTCCCAAAACTTGCTACAAGGGGCCAGAGGGGCGGCCTGAATGAAAAATTTGTAAAATCAAGCACCGTGAGGGCATTGTGTGAAAATTATGAAGGATTTTCCAAAGCGGCCAAAAATTGAAAAAAACGACAGGGCCGGTAGTGTCGAAAAAGTCAAAAATGGGAAGGGTGGGGGATTGTCCCAAAACTTGCTACAAGGGGCCAGAGGGGCGGCCTGAATGAAAAATGTGTAAAATCAAGCACCGTGAGGGCATTGTGTGAAAATTGTCAAGGATTTTCCAAAGCGGCCAAAAATTGAAAAAAACGACAGGGCCGGTAGTGTCGAAAAAGTCAAAAATGGGAAGGGTGGGGGATTGTCCCAAAACTTGCTACAAGGGGCCAGAGGGGCGGCCTGAATGAAAAATTTGTAAAATCAAGCACCGTGAGGGCATTGTGTGAAAATTATGAAGGATTTTCCAAAGCGGCCAAAAATTGAAAAAAACGACAGGGCCGGTAGTGTCGAAAAAGTCAAAAATGGGAAGGGTGGGGGATTGTCCCAAAACTTGCTACAAGGGGCCAGAGGGGCGGCCTGAATGAAAAATTTGTAAAATCAAGCACCGTGAGGGCATTGTGTGAAAATTGTGAAGGATTTTCCAAAGCGGCCAAAAATTGAAAAAAATGACAGGGTCGGTAGTGTCGAAAAAGTCAAAAATGGGAAGGGTGGGGGATTGTCCCAAAACTTGCTACAAGGGGCCAGAGGGGCGGCCTGAATGAAAAATGTGTAAAATCAAGCACCGTGAGGGCATTGTGTGAAAATTGTCAAGGATTTTCCAAAGCGGCCAAAAATTGAAAAAAACGACAGGGCCGGTAGTGTCGAAAAAGTCAAAAATGGGAAGGGTGGGGGATTGTCCCAAAACTTGCTACAAGGGGCCAGAGGGGCGGCCTGAATGAAAAATGTGTAAAATCAAGCACCGTGAGGGCATTGTGTGAAAATTATGAAGGATTTTCCAAAGCGGCCAAAAATTGAAAAAAACGACAGGGCCGGTAGTGTCGAAAAAGTCAAAAATGGGAAGGGTGGGGGATTGTCCCAAAACTTGCTACAAGGGGCCAGAGGGGCGGCCTGAATGAAAAATTTGTAAAATCAAGCACCGTGAGGGCATTGTATGAAAATTATGAAAGATTTTCCAAAGCGGCCAAAAATTGAAAAAAAACGAATGTGCCGGTAGTGTCGAAAAAGTCAAAAATGGGAAGGGTGGGGGATTGTCCCAAAACTTGCTACAAGGGGCCAGAGGGGCGGCCTGAATGAAAAATGTGTAAAATCAAGCACCGTGAGGGCATTGTGTGAAAATTGTCAAGGATTTTCCAAAGCGGCCAAAAATTGAAAAAAACGACAGGGCCGGTAGTGTCGAAAAAGTCAAAAATGGGAAGGGTGGGGGATTGTCCCAAAACTTGCTACAAGGGGCCAGAGGGGCGGCCTGAATGAAAAATGTGTAAAATCAAGCACCGTGAGGGCATTGTGTGAAAATTGTCAAGGATTTTCCAAAGCGGCCAAAAATTGAAAAAAACGACAGGGCCGGTAGTGTCGAAAAAGTCAAAAATGGGAAGGGTGGGGGATTGTCCCAAAACTTGCTACAAGGGGCCAGAGGGGCGGCCTGAATGAAAAATTTGTAAAATCAAGCACCGTGAGGGCATTGTATGAAAATTATGAAAGATTTTCCAAAGCGGCCAAAAATTGAAAAAAAACGAATGTGCCGGTAGTGTCGAAAAAGTCAAAAATGGGAAGGGTGGGGGATTGTCCCAAAACTTGCTACAAGGGGCCAGAGGGGCGGCCTGAATGAAAAATGTGTAAAATCAAGCACCGTGAGGGCATTGTGTGAAAATTGTGAAGGATTTTCCAAAGCGGCCAAAAATTGAAAAAAACGACAGGGCCGGTAGTGTCGAAAAAGTCAAAAATGGGAAGGGTGGGGGATTGTCCCAAAACTTGCTACAAGGGGCCAGAGGGGCGGCCTGAATGAAAAATTTGTAAAATCAAGCACCGTGAGGGCATTGTGTGAAAATTGTGAAGGATTTTCCAAAGCGGCCAAAAATTGAAAAAAACGACAGGGCCGGTAGTGTCGAAAAAGTAAAAAATGGGAAGGGTGGGGGATTGTCCCAAAACTTGCTACAAGGGGCCAGAGGGGCGGCCTGAATGAAAAATTTGTAAAATCAAGCACCGTGAGGGCATTGTGTGAAAATTATGAAGGATTTTCCAAAGCGGCCAAAAATTGAAAAAAACGACAGGGCCGGTAGTGTCGAAAAAGTCAAAAATGGGAAGGGTGGGGGATTGTCCCAAAACTTGCTACAAGGGGCCAGAGGGGCGGCCTGAATGAAAAATTTGTAAAATCAAGCACCGTGAGGGCATTGTGTGAAAATTGTGAAGGATTTTCCAAAGCGGCCAAAAATTGAAAAAAACGACAGGGCCGGTAGTGTCGAAAAAGTCAAAAATGGGAAGGGTGGGGGATTGTCCCAAAACTTGCTACAAGGGGCCAGAGGGGCGGCCTGAATGAAAAATTTGTAAAATCAAGCACCGTGAGGGCATTGTGTGAAAATTATGAAGGATTTTCCAAAGCGGCCAAAAATTGAAAAAAACGACAGGGCCGGTAGTGTCGAAAAAGTCAAAAATGGGAAGGGTGGGGGATTGTCCCAAAACTTGCTACAAGGGGCCAGAGGGGCGGCCTGAATGAAAAATGTGTAAAATCAAGCACCGTGAGGGCATTGTGTGAAAATTGTGAAGGATTTTCCAAAGCGGCCAAAAATTGAAAAAAACGACAGGGCCGGTAGTGTCGAAAAAGTCAAAAATGGGAAGGGTGGGGGATTGTCCCAAAACTTGCTACAAGGGGCCAGAGGGGCGGCCTGAATGAAAAATTTGTAAAATCAAGCACCGTGAGGGCATTGTGTGAAAATTATGAAGGATTTTCCAAAGCGGGCAAAAATTGAAAAAAACGACAGGGCCGGTAGTGTCGAAAAAGTCAAAAATGGGAAGGGTGGGGGATTGTCCCAAAACTTGCTACAAGGGGCCAGAGGGGCGGCCTGAATGAAAAATGTGTAAAATCAAGCACCGTGAGGGCATTGTGTGAAAATTGTCAAGGATTTTCCAAAGCGGCCAAAAATTGAAAAAAACGACAGGGCCGGTAGTGTCGAAAAAGTCAAAAATGGGAAGGGTGGGGGATTGTCCCAAAACTTGCTACAAGGGGCCAGAGGGGCGGCCTGAATGAAAAATGTGTAAAATCAAGCACCGTGAGGGCATTGTGTGAAAATTGTCAAGGATTTTCCAAAGCGGCCAAAAATTGAAAAAAACGACAGGGCCGGTAGTGTCGAAAAAGTCAAAAATGGGAAGGGTGGGGGATTGTCCCAAAACTTGCTACAAGGGGCCAGAGGGGCGGCCTGAATGAAAAATGTGTAAAATCAAGCACCGTGAGGGCATTGTGTGAAAATTGTCAAGGATTTTCCAAAGCGGCCAAAAATTGAAAAAAACGACAGGGCCGGTAGTGTCGAAAAAGTCAAAAATGGGAAGGGTGGGGGATTGTCCCAAAACTTGCTACAAGGGGCCAGAGGGGCGGCCTGAATGAAAAATGTGTAAAATCAAGCACCGTGAGGGCATTGTGTGAAAATTGTCAAGGATTTTCCAAAGCGGCCAAAAATTGAAAAAAACGACAGGGCCGGTAGTGTCGAAAAAGTCAAAAATGGGAAGGGTGGGGGATTGTCCCAAAACTTGCTACAAGGGGCCAGAGGGGCGGCCTGAATGAAAAATTTGTAAAATCAAGCACCGTGAGGGCATTGTGTGAAAATTATGAAGGATTTTCCAAAGCGGCCAAAAATTGAAAAAAACGACAGGGCCGGTAGTGTCGAAAAAGTCAAAAATGGGAAGGGTGGGGGATTGTCCCAAAACTTGCTACAAGGGGCCAGAGGGGCGGCCTGAATGAAAAATGTGTAAAATCAAGCACCGTGAGGGCATTGTGTGAAAATTGTGAAGGATTTTCCAAAGCGGCCAAAAATTGAAAAAAACGACAGGGCCGGTAGTGTCGAAAAAGTCAAAAATGGGAAGGGTGGGGGATTGTCCCAAAACTTGCTACAAGGGGCCAGAGGGGCGGCCTGAATGAAAAATTTGTAAAATCAAGCACCGTGAGGGCATTGTGTGAAAATTATGAAGGATTTTCCAAAGCGGCCAAAAATTGAAAAAAACGACAGGGCCGGTAGTGTCGAAAAAGTCAAAAATGGGAAGGGTGGGGGATTGTCCCAAAACTTGCTACAAGGGGCCAGAGGGGCGGCCTGAATGAAAAATGTGTAAAATCAAGCACCGTGAGGGCATTGTGTGAAAATTGTGAAGGATTTTCCAAAGCGGCCAAAAATTGAAAAAAACGACAGGGCCGGTAGTGTCGAAAAAGTCAAAAATGGGAAGGGTGGGGGATTGTCCCAAAACTTGCTACAAGGGGCCAGAGGGGCGGCCTGAATGAAAAATTTGTAAAATCAAGCACCGTGAGGGCATTGTGTGAAAATTATGAAGGATTTTCCAAAGTGGGCAAAAATTGAAAAAAACGACAGGGCCGGTAGTGTCGAAAAAGTCAAAAATGGGAAGGGTGGGGGATTGTCCCAAAACTTGCTACAAGGGGCCAGAGGGGCGGCCTGAATGAAAAATTTGTAAAATCAAGCACCGTGAGGGCATTGTGTGAAAATTATGAAGGATTTTCCAAAGTGGGCAAAAATTGAAAAAAACGACAGGGCCGGTAGTGTCGAAAAAGTCAAAAATGGGAAGGGTGGGGGATTGTCCCAAAACTTGCTACAAGGGGCCAGAGGGGCGGCCTGAATGAAAAATGTGTAAAATCAAGCACCGTGAGGGCATTGTGTGAAAATTGTCAAGGATTTTCCAAAGCGGCCAAAAATTGAAAAAAACGACAGGGCCGGTAGTGTCGAAAAAGTCAAAAATGAGAAGGGTGGGGGATTGTCCCAAAACTTGCTACAAGGGGCCAGAGGGGCGGCCTGAATGAAAAATTTGTAAAATCAAGCACCGTGAGGGCATTGTGTGAAAATTGTGAAGGATTTTCCAAAGCGGCCAAAAATTGAAAAAAACGACAGGGCCGGTAGTGTCGAAAAAGTCAAAAATGGGAAGGGTGGGGGATTGTCCCAAAACTTGCTACAAGGGGCCAGAGGGGCGGCCTGAATGAAAAATTTGTAAAATCAAGCACCGTGAGGGCATTGTGTGAAAATTGTGAAGGATTTTCCAAAGCGGCCAAAAATTGAAAAAAACGACAGGGCCGGTAGTGTCGAAAAAGTAAAAAATGGGAAGGGTGGGGGATTGTCCCAAAACTTGCTACAAGGGGCCAGAGGGGCGGCCTGAATGAAAAATGTGTAAAATCAAGCACCGTGAGGGCATTGTGTGAAAATTGTCAAGGATTTTCCAAAGCGGCCAAAAATTGAAAAAAACGACAGGGCCGGTAGTGTCGAAAAAGTCAAAAATGGGAAGGGTGGGGGATTGTCCCAAAACTTGCTACAAGGGGCCAGAGGGGCGGCCTGAATGAAAAATGTGTAAAATCAAGCACCGTGAGGGCATTGTGTGAAAATTGTCAAGGATTTTCCAAAGCGGCCAAAAATTGAGAAAAACGACAGGGCCGGTAGTGTCGTAAAAGTCAAAAATGGGAAGGGTGGGGGATTGTCCCAAAACTTGCTACAAGGGGCCAGAGGGGCGGCCTGAATGAAAAATTTGTAAAATCAAGCACCGTGAGGGCATTGTGTGAAAATTATGAAGGATTTTCCAAAGCGGGCAAAAATTGAAAAAAACGACAGGGCCGGTAGTGTCGAAAAAGTCAAAAATGGGAAGGGTGGGGGATTGTCCCAAAACTTGCTACAAGGGGCCAGAGGGGCGGCCTGAATGAAAAATGTGTAAAATCAAGCACCGTGAGGGCATTGTGTGAAAATTGTCAAGGATTTTCCAAAGCGGCCAAAAATTGAAAAAAACGACAGGGCCGGTAGTGTCGAAAAAGTCAAAAATGGGAAGGGTGGGGGATTGTCCCAAAACTTGCTACAAGGGGCCAGAGGGGCGGCCTGAATGAAAAATTTGTAAAATCAAGCACCGTGAGGGCATTGTGTGAAAATTATGAAGGATTTTCCAAAGCGGCCAAAAATTGAAAAAAAACGAATGTGCCGGTAGTGTCGAAAAAGTCAAAAATGGGAAGGGTGGGGGATTGTCCCAAAACTTGCTACAAGGGGCCAGAGGGGCGGCCTGAATGAAAAATGTGTAAAATCAAGCACCGTGAGGGCATTGTGTGAAAATTGTGAAGGATTTTCCAAAGCGGCCAAAAATTGAAAAAAACGACAGGGCCGGTAGTGTCGAAAAAGTCAAAAATGGGAAGGGTGGGGGATTGTCCCAAAACTTGCTACAAGGGGCCAGAGGGGCGGCCTGAATGAAAAATTTGTAAAATCAAGCACCGTGAGGGCATTGTGTGAAAATTATGAAGGATTTTCCAAAGCGTCCAAAAATTGAAAAAAACGACAGGGCCGGTAGTGTCGAAAAAGTCAAAAATGGGAAGGGTGGGGGATTGTCCCAAAACTTGCTACAAGGGGCCAGAGGGGCGGCCTGAATGAAAAATTTGTAAAATCAAGCACCGTGAGGGCATTGTGTGAAAATTATGAAGGATTTTCCAAAGCGGGCAAAAATTGAAAAAAACGACAGGGCCGGTAGTGTCGAAAAAGTCAAAAATGGGAAGGGTGGGGGATTGTCCCAAAACTTGCTACAAGGGGCCAGAGGGGCGGCCTGAATGAAAAATGTGTAAAATCAAGCACCGTGAGGGCATTGTGTGAAAATTGTGAAGGATTTTCCAAAGCGGCCAAAAATTGAAAAAAAACGAATGTGCCGGTAGTGTCGAAAAAGTCAAAAATGGGAAGGGTGGGGGATTGTCCCAAAACTTGCTACAAGGGGCCAGAGGGGCGGCCTGAATGAAAAATTTGTAAAATCAAGCACCGTGAGGGCATTGTGTGAAAATTGTGAAGGATTTTCCAAAGCGGCCAAAAATTGAAAAAAACGACAGGGCCGGTAGTGTCGAAAAAGTAAAAAATGGGAAGGGTGGAGGATTGTCCCAAAACTTGCTACAAGGGGCCAGAGGGGCGGCCTGAATGAAAAATTTGTAAAATCAAGCACCGTGAGGGCATTGTGTGAAAATTATGAAGGATTTTCCAAAGCGGCCAAAAATTGAAAAAAACGACAGGGCCCCGGTAGTGTCGAAAAAGTCAAAAATGGGAAGGGTGGGGGATTGTCCCAAAACTTGCTACAAGGGGCCAGAGGGGCGGCCTGAATGAAAAATTTGTAAAATCAAGCACCGTGAGGGCATTGTGTGAAAATTATGAAGGATTTTCCAAAGCGGGCAAAAATTGAAAAAAACGACAGGGCCGGTAGTGTCGAAAAAGTCAAAAATGGGAAGGGTGGGGGATTGTCCCAAAACTTGCTACAAGGGGCCAGAGGAGCGGCCTGAATGAAAAATGTGTAAAATCAAGCACCGTGAGGGCATTGTGTGAAAATTGTGAAGGATTTTCCAAAGCGGCCAAAAATTGAAAAAAACGACAGGGCCGGTAGTGTCGAAAAAGTCAAAAATGGGAAGGGTGGGGGATTGTCCCAAAACTTGCTACAAGGGGCCAGAGGGGCGGCCTGAATGAAAAATGTGTAAAATCAAGCACCGTGAGGGCATTGTGTGAAAATTGTCAAGGATTTTCCAAAGCGGCCAAAAATTGAAAAAAACGACAGGGCCGGTAGTGTCGAAAAAGTCAAAAATGGGAAGGGTGGGGGATTGTCCCAAAACTTGCTACAAGGGGCCAGAGGGGCGGCCTGAATGAAAAATTTGTAAAATCAAGCACCGTGAGGGCATTGTGTGAAAATTATGAAGGATTTTCCAAAGCGGCCAAAAATTGAAAAAAACGACAGGGCCGGTAGTGTCGAAAAAGTCAAAAATGGGAAGGGTGGGGGATTGTCCCAAAACTTGCTACAAGGGGCCAGAGGGGCGGCCTGAATGAAAAATGTGTAAAATCAAGCACCGTGAGGGCATTGTGTGAAAATTGTCAAGGATTTTCCAAAGCGGCCAAAAATTGAAAAAAACGACAGGGCCGGTAGTGTCGAAAAAGTCAAAAATGGGAAGGGTGGGGGATTGTCCCAAAACTTGCTACAAGGGGCCAGAGGGGCGGCCTGAATGAAAAATTTGTAAAATCAAGCACCGTGAGGGCATTGTGTGAAAATTATGAAGGATTTTCCAAAGCGGGCAAAAATTGAAAAAAACGACAGGGCCGGTAGTGTCGAAAAAGTCAAAAATGGGAAGGGTGGGGGATTGTCCCAAAACTTGCTACAAGGGGCCAGAGGGGCGGCCTGAATGAAAAATGTGTAAAATCAAGCACCGTGAGGGCATTGTGTGAAAATTGTCAAGGATTTTCCAAAGCGGCCAAAAATTGAAAAAAACGACAGGGCCGGTAGTGTCGAAAAAGTCAAAAATGGGAAGGGTGGGGGATTGTCCCAAAACTTGCTACAAGGGGCCAGAGGGGCGGCCTGAATGAAAAATGTGTAAAATCAAGCACCGTGAGGGCATTGTGTGAAAATTGTCAAGGATTTTCCAAAGCGGCCAAAAATTGAAAAAAACGACAGGGCCGGTAGTGTCGAAAAAGTCAAAAATGGGAAGGGTGGGGGATTGTCCCAAAACTTGCTACAAGGGGCCAGAGGGGCGGCCTGAATGAAAAATTTGTAAAATCAAGCACCGTGAGGGCATTGTGTGAAAATTATGAAGGATTTTCCAAAGCGGCCAAAAATTGAAAAAAACGACAGGGCCGGTAGTGTCGAAAAAGTCAAAAATGGGAAGGGTGGGGGATTGTCCCAAAACTTGCTACAAGGGGCCAGAGGGGCGGCCTGAATGAAAAATGTGTAAAATCAAGCACCGTGAGGGCATTGTGTGAAAATTGTGAAGGATTTTCCAAAGCGGCCAAAAATTGAAAAAAACGACAGGGCCGGTAGTGTCGAAAAAGTCAAAAATGGGAAGGGTGGGGGATTGTCCCAAAACTTGCTACAAGGGGCCAGAGGGGCGGCCTGAATGAAAAATTTGTAAAATCAAGCACCGTGAGGGCATTGTGTGAAAATTATGAAGGATTTTCCAAAGCGGCCAAAAATTGAAAAAAACGACAGGGCCGGTAGTGTCGAAAAAGTCAAAAATGGGAAGGGTGGGGGATTGTCCCAAAACTTGCTACAAGGGGCCAGAGGGGCGGCCTGAATGAAAAATGTGTAAAATCAAGCACCGTGAGGGCATTGTGTGAAAATTGTGAAGGATTTTCCAAAGCGGCCAAAAATTGAAAAAAACGACAGGGCCGGTAGTGTCGAAAAAGTCAAAAATGGGAAGGGTGGGGGATTGTCCCAAAACTTGCTACAAGGGGCCAGAGGGGCGGCCTGAATGAAAAATTTGTAAAATCAAGCACCGTGAGGGCATTGTGTGAAAATTATGAAGGATTTTCCAAAGCGGGCAAAAATTGAAAAAAACGACAGGGCCGGTAGTGTCGAAAAAGTCAAAAATGAGAAGGGTGGGGGATTGTCCCAAAACTTGCTACAAGGGGCCAGAGGGGCGGCCTGAATGAAAAATTTGTAAAATCAAGCACCGTGAGGGCATTGTGTGAAAATTGTGAAGGATTTTCCAAAGCGGCCAAAAATTGAAAAAAACGACAGGGCCGGTAGTGTCGAAAAAGTCAAAAATGGGAAGGGTGGGGGATTGTCCCAAAACTTGCTACAAGGGGCCAGAGGGGCGGCCTGAATGAAAAATTTGTAAAATCAAGCACCGTGAGGGCATTGTGTGAAAATTGTGAAGGATTTTCCAAAGCGGCCAAAAATTGAAAAAAACGACAGGGCCGGTAGTGTCGAAAAAGTAAAAAATGGGAAGGGTGGGGGATTGTCCCAAAACTTGCTACAAGGGGCCAGAGGGGCGGCCTGAATGAAAAATGTGTAAAATCAAGCACCGTGAGGGCATTGTGTGAAAATTGTCAAGGATTTTCCAAAGCGGCCAAAAATTGAAAAAAACGACAGGGCCGGTAGTGTCGAAAAAGTCAAAAATGGGAAGGGTGGGGGATTGTCCCAAAACTTGCTACAAGGGGCCAGAGGGGCGGCCTGAATGAAAAATGTGTAAAATCAAGCACCGTGAGGGCATTGTGTGAAAATTGTCAAGGATTTTCCAAAGCGGCCAAAAATTGAGAAAAACGACAGGGCCGGTAGTGTCGTAAAAGTCAAAAATGGGAAGGGTGGGGGATTGTCCCAAAACTTGCTACAAGGGGCCAGAGGGGCGGCCTGAATGAAAAATTTGTAAAATCAAGCACCGTGAGGGCATTGTGTGAAAATTATGAAGGATTTTCCAAAGCGGGCAAAAATTGAAAAAAACGACAGGGCCGGTAGTGTCGAAAAAGTCAAAAATGGGAAGGGTGGGGGATTGTCCCAAAACTTGCTACAAGGGGCCAGAGGGGCGGCCTGAATGAAAAATGTGTAAAATCAAGCACCGTGAGGGCATTGTGTGAAAATTGTCAAGGATTTTCCAAAGCGGCCAAAAATTGAAAAAAACGACAGGGCCGGTAGTGTCGAAAAAGTCAAAAATGAGAAGGGTGGGGGATTGTCCCAAAACTTGCTACAAGGGGCCAGAGGGGCGGCCTGAATGAAAAATTTGTAAAATCAAGCACCGTGAGGGCATTGTGTGAAAATTATGAAGGATTTTCCAAAGCGGCCAAAAATTGAAAAAAACGACAGGGCCGGTAGTGTCGAAAAAGTCAAAAATGGGAAGGGTGGGGGATTGTCCCAAAACTTGCTACAAGGGGCCAGAGGGGCGGCCTGAATGAAAAATGTGTAAAATCAAGCACCGTGTGGGCATTGTGTGAAAATTGTCAAGGATTTTCCAAAGCGGCCAAAAATTGAAAAAAACGACAGGGCCGGTAGTGTCGAAAAAGTCAAAAATGGGAAGGGTGGGGGATTGTCCCAAAACTTGCTACAAGGGGCCAGAGGGGCGGCCTGAATGAAAAATGTGTAAAATCAAGCACCGTGAGGGCATTGTGTGAAAATTGTCAAGGATTTTCCAAAGCGGCCAAAAATTGAAAAAAACGACAGGGCCGGTAGTGTCGAAAAAGTCAAAAATGGGAAGGGTGGGGGATTGTCCCAAAACTTGCTACAAGGGGCCAGAGGGGCGGCCTGAATGAAAAATTTGTAAAATCAAGCACCGTGAGGGCATTGTGTGAAAATTATGAAGGATTTTCCAAAGCGGCCAAAAATTGAAAAAAAACGAATGTGCCGGTAGTGTCGAAAAAGTCAAAAATGGGAAGGGTGGGGGATTGTCCCAAAACTTGCTACAAGGGGCCAGAGGGGCGGCCTGAATGAAAAATGTGTAAAATCAAGCACCGTGAGGGCATTGTGTGAAAATTGTGAAGGATTTTCCAAAGCGGCCAAAAATTGAAAAAAACGACAGGGCCGGTAGTGTCGAAAAAGTCAAAAATGGGAAGGGTGGGGGATTGTCCCAAAACTTGCTACAAGGGGCCAGAGGGGCGGCCTGAATGAAAAATTTGTAAAATCAAGCACCGTGAGGGCATTGTGTGAAAATTATGAAGGATTTTCCAAAGCGTCCAAAAATTGAAAAAAACGACAGGGCCGGTAGTGTCGAAAAAGTCAAAAATGGGAAGGGTGGGGGATTGTCCCAAAACTTGCTACAAGGGGCCAGAGGGGCGGCCTGAATGAAAAATTTGTAAAATCAAGCACCGTGAGGGCATTGTGTGAAAATTATGAAGGATTTTCCAAAGCGGGCAAAAATTGAAAAAAACGACAGGGCCGGTAGTGTCGAAAAAGTCAAAAATGGGAAGGGTGGGGGATTGTCCCAAAACTTGCTACAAGGGGCCAGAGGGGCGGCCTGAATGAAAAATGTGTAAAATCAAGCACCGTGAGGGCATTGTGTGAAAATTGTGAAGGATTTTCCAAAGCGGCCAAAAATTGAAAAAAACGACAGGGCCGGTAGTGTCGAAAAAGTCAAAAATGGGAAGGGTGGGGGATTGTCCCAAAACTTGCTACATGGGGCCAGAGGGGCGGCCTGAATGAAAAATTTGTAAAATCAAGCACCGTGAGGGCATTGTGTGAAAATTATGAAGGATTTTCCAAAGCGGGCAAAAATTGAAAAAAACGACAGGGCCGGTAGTGTCGAAAAAGTCAAAAATGGGAAGGGTGGGGGATTGTCCCAAAACTTGCTACAAGGGGCCAGAGGGGCGGCCTGAATGAAAAATTTGTAAAATCAAGCACCGTGAGGGCATTGTGTGAAAATTATGAAGGATTTTCCAAAGCGGGCAAAAATTGAAAAAAACGACAGGGCCGGTAGTGTCGAAAAAGTCAAAAATGGGAAGGGTGGGGGATTGTCCCAAAACTTGCTACAAGGGGCCAGAGGGGCGGCCTGAATGAAAAATGTGTAAAATCAAGCACCGTGAGGGCATTGTGTGAAAATTGTCAAGGATTTTCCAAAGCGGCCAAAAATTGAAAAAAACGACAGGGCAGGTAGTGTCGAAAAAGTCAAAAATGGGAAGGGTGGGGGATTGTCCCAAAACTTGCTACAAGGGGCCAGAGGGGCGGCCTAAATGAAAAATTTGTAAAATCAAGCACCGTGAGGGCATTGTGTGAAAATTATGAAGGATTTTCCAAAGCGGGCAAAAATTGAAAAAAACGACAGGGCCGGTAGTGTCGAAAAAATCAAAAATGGGAAGGGTGGGGGATTGTCCCAAAACTTGCTACAAGGGGCCAGAGGGGCGGCCTGAATGAAAAATGTGTAAAATCAAGCACCGTGAGGGCATTGTGTGAAAATTGTCAAGGATTTTCCAAAGCGGCCAAAAATTGAAAAAAAAGACAGGGCCGGTAGTGTCGAAAAAGTCAAAAATGGGAAGGGTGGGGGATTGTCCCAAAACTTGCTACAAGGGGCCAGAGGGGCGGCCTGAATGAAAAATTTGTAAAATCAAGCACCGTGAGGGCATTGTGTGAAAATTATGAAGGATTTTCCAAAGCGGCCAAAAATTGAAAAAAACGACAGGGCCGGTAGTGTCGAAAAAGTCAAAAATGGGAAGGGTGGGGGATTGTCCCAAAACTTGCTACAAGGGGCCAGAGGGGCGGCCTGAATGAAAAATGTGTAAAATCAAGCACCGTGTGGGCATTGTGTGAAAATTGTCAAGGATTTTCCAAAGCGGCCAAAAATTGAAAAAAACGACAGGGCCGGTAGTGTCGAAAAAGTCAAAAATGGGAAGGGTGGGGGATTGTCCCAAAACTTGCTACAAGGGGCCAGAGGGGCGGCCTGAATGAAAAATGTGTAAAATCAAGCACCGTGAGGGCATTGTGTGAAAATTGTCAAGGATTTTCCAAAGCGGCCAAAAATTGAAAAAAACGACAGGGCCGGTAGTGTCGAAAAAGTCAAAAATGGGAAGGGTGGGGGATTGTCCCAAAACTTGCTACAAGGGGCCAGAGGGGCGGCCTGAATGAAAAATTTGTAAAATCAAGCACCGTGAGGGCATTGTGTGAAAATTATGAAGGATTTTCCAAAGCGGCCAAAAATTGACAAAAACGACAGGGCCGGTAGTGTCGAAAAAGTCAAAAATGGGAAGGGTGGGGGATTGTCCCAAAACTTGCTACAAGGGGCCAGAGGGGCGGCCTGAATGAAACATTTGTAAAATCAAGCACCGTGAGGGCATTGTGTGAAAATTATGAAGGATTTTCCAAAGCGGGCAAAAATTGAAAAAAAACGACAGGGCCGGTAGTGTCGAAAAAGTCAAAAATGGGAAGGGTGGGGGATTGTCCCAAAACTTGCTACAAGGGGCCAGAGGGGCGGCCTGAATGAAAAATGTGTAAAATCAAGCACCGTGAGGGCATTGTGTGAAAATTGTCAAGGATTTTCCAAAGCGGCCAAAAATTGAAAAAAACGACAGGGCCGGTAGTGTCGAAAAAGTCAAAAATGGGAAGGGTGGGGGATTGTCCCAAAACTTGTTACAAGGGGCCAGAGGGGCGGCCTGAATGAAAAATTTGTAAAATCAAGCACCGTGAGGGCATTGTGTGAAAATTATGAAGGATTTTCCAAAGCGGCCAAAAATTGAAAAAAAACGAATGTGCCGGTAGTGTCGAAAAAGTCAAAAATGGGAAGGGTGGGGGATTGTCCCAAAACTTGCTACAAGGGGCCAGAGGGGCGGCCTGAATGAAAAATTTGTAAAATCAAGCACCGTGAGGGCATTGTGTGAAAATTATGAAGGATTTTCCAAAGCGGCCAAAAATTGAAAAAAACGACAGGGCCGGTAGTGTCGAAAAAGTCAAAAATGGGAAGGGTGGGGGATTGTCCCAAAACTTGCTACAAGGGGCCAGAGGGGCGGCCTGAATGAAAAATGTGTAAAATCAAGCACCGTGAGGGCATTGTGTGAAAATTGTGAAGGATTTTCCAAAGCGGCCAAAAATTGAAAAAAACGACAGGGCCGGGTAGTGTCGAAAAAGTCAAAAATGGGAAGGGTGGGGGATTGTCCCAAAACTTGCTACAAGGGGCCAGAGGGGCGGCCTGAATGAAAAATTTGTAAAATCAAGCACCGTGAGGGCATTGTGTGAAAATTATGAAGGATTTTCCAAAGCGGCCAAAAATTGAAAAAAACGACAGGGCCGGTAGTGTCGAAAAAGTCAAAAATGGGAAGGGTGGGGGATTGTCCCAAAACTTGCTACAAGGGGCCAGAGGGGCGGCCTGAATGAAAAATGTGTAAAATCAAGCACCGTGAGGGCATTGTGTGAAAATTGTGAAGGATTTTCCAAAGCGGCCAAAAATTGAAAAAAACGACAGGGCCGGTAGTGTCGAAAAAGTCAAAAATGGGAAGGGTGGGGGATTGTCCCAAAACTTGCTACAAGGGGCCAGAGGGGCGGCCTGAATGAAAAATTTGTAAAATCAAGCACCGTGAGGGCATTGTGTGAAAATTATGAAGGATTTTCCAAAGCGGGCAAAAATTGAAAAAAACGACAGGGCCGGTAGTGTCGAAAAAGTCAAAAATGGGAAGGGTGGGGGATTGTCCCAAAACTTGCTACAAGGGGCCAGAGGGGCGGCCTGAATGAAAAATGTGTAAAATCAAGCACCGTGAGGGCATTGTGTGAAAATTGTCAAGGATTTTCCAAAGCGGCCAAAAATTGAAAAAAACGACAGGGCCGGTAGTGTCGAAAAAGTCAAAAATGAGAAGGGTGGGGGATTGTCCCAAAACTTGCTACAAGGGGCCAGAGGGGCGGCCTGAATGAAAAATTTGTAAAATCAAGCACCGTGAGGGCATTGTGTGAAAATTATGAAGGATTTTCCAAAGCGGCCAAAAATTGAAAAAAACGACAGGGCCGGTAGTGTCGAAAAAGTCAAAAATGGGAAGGGTGGGGGATTGTCCCAAAACTTGCTACAAGGGGCCAGAGGGGCGGCCTGAATGAAAAATGTGTAAAATCAAGCACCGTGTGGGCATTGTGTGAAAATTGTCAAGGATTTTCCAAAGCGGCCAAAAATTGAAAAAAACGACAGGGCCGGTAGTGTCGAAAAAGTCAAAAATGGGAAGGGTGGGGGATTGTCCCAAAACTTGCTACAAGGGGCCAGAGGGGCGGCCTGAATGAAAAATGTGTAAAATCAAGCACCGTGAGGGCATTGTGTGAAAATTGTCAAGGATTTTCCAAAGCGGCCAAAAATTGAAAAAAACGACAGGGCCGGTAGTGTCGAAAAAGTCAAAAATGGGAAGGGTGGGGGATTGTCCCAAAACTTGCTACAAGGGGCCAGAGGGGCGGCCTGAATGAAAAATTTGTAAAATCAAGCACCGTGAGGGCATTGTGTGAAAATTATGAAGGATTTTCCAAAGCGGCCAAAAATTGAAAAAAAACGAATGTGCCGGTAGTGTCGAAAAAGTCAAAAATGGGAAGGGTGGGGGATTGTCCCAAAACTTGCTACAAGGGGCCAGAGGGGCGGCCTGAATGAAAAATGTGTAAAATCAAGCACCGTGAGGGCATTGTGTGAAAATTGTGAAGGATTTTCCAAAGCGGCCAAAAATTGAAAAAAACGACAGGGCCGGTAGTGTCGAAAAAGTCAAAAATGGGAAGGGTGGGGGATTGTCCCAAAACTTGCTACAAGGGGCCAGAGGGGCGGCCTGAATGAAAAATTTGTAAAATCAAGCACCGTGAGGGCATTGTGTGAAAATTATGAAGGATTTTCCAAAGCGGCCAAAAATTGAAAAAAACGACAGGGCCGGTAGTGTCGAAAAAGTCAAAAATGGGAAGGGTGGGGGATTGTCCCAAAACTTGCTACAAGGGGCCAGAGGGGCGGCCTGAATGAAAAATTTGTAAAATCAAGCACCGTGAGGGCATTGTGTGAAAATTATGAAGGATTTTCCAAAGCGGGCAAAAATTGAAAAAAACGACAGGGCCGGTAGTGTCGAAAAAGTCAAAAATGGGAAGGGTGGGGGATTGTCCCAAAACTTGCTACAAGGGGCCAGAGGGGCGGCCTGAATGAAAAATGTGTAAAATCAAGCACCGTGAGGGCATTGTGTGAAAATTGTGAAGGATTTTCCAAAGCGGCCAAAAATTGAAAAAAACGACAGGGCCGGTAGTGTCGAAAAAGTCAAAAATGGGAAGGGTGGGGGATTGTCCCAAAACTTGCTACATGGGGCCAGAGGGGCGGCCTGAATGAAAAATTTGTAAAATCAAGCACCGTGAGGGCATTGTGTGAAAATTATGAAGGATTTTCCAAAGCGGCCAAAAATTGAAAAAAACGACAGGGCCGGTAGTGTCGAAAAAGTCAAAAATGGGAAGGGTGGGGGATTGTCCCAAAACTTGCTACAAGGGGCCAGAGGGGCGGCCTGAATGAAAAATGTGTAAAATCAAGCACCGTGAGGGCATTGTGTGAAAATTGTCAAGGATTTTCCAAAGCGGCCAAAAATTGAAAAAAACGACAGGGCAGGTAGTGTCGAAAAAGTCAAAAATGGGAAGGGTGGGGGATTGTCCCAAAACTTGCTACAAGGGGCCAGAGGGGCGGCCTAAATGAAAAATTTGTAAAATCAAGCACCGTGAGGGCATTGTGTGAAAATTATGAAGGATTTTCCAAAGCGGGCAAAAATTGAAAAAAACGACAGGGCCGGTAGTGTCGAAAAAGTCAAAAATGGGAAGGGTGGGGGATTGTCCCAAAACTTGCTACAAGGGGCCAGAGGGGCGGCCTGAATGAAAAATGTGTAAAATCAAGCACCGTGAGGGCATTGTGTGAAAATTGTCAAGGATTTTCCAAAGCGGCCAAAAATTGAAAAAAACGACAGGGCCGGTAGTGTCGAAAAAGTCAAAAATGGGAAGGGTGGGGGATTGTCCCAAAACTTGCTACAAGGGGCCAGAGGGGCGGCCTGAATGAAAAATTTGTAAAATCAAGCACCGTGAGGGCATTGTGTGAAAATTATGAAGGATTTTCAAAAGCGGCCAAAAATTGAAAAAAAACGAATGTGCCGGTAGTGTCGAAAAAGTCAAAAATGGGAAGGGTGGGGGATTGTCCCAAAACTTGCTACAAGGGGCCAGAGGGGCGGCCTGAATGAAAAATGTGTAAAATCAAGCACCGTGAGGGCATTGTGTGAAAATTGTGAAGGATTTTCCAAAGCGGCCAAAAATTGAAAAAAACGACAGGGCCGGTAGTGTCGAAAAAGTCAAAAATGGGAAGGGTGGGGGATTGTCCCAAAACTTGCTACAAGGGGCCAGAGGGGCGGCCTGAATGAAAAATTTGTAAAATCAAGCACCGTGAGGGCATTGTGTGAAAATTGTGAAGGATTTTCCAAAGCGGCCAAAAATTGAAAAAAACGACAGGGCCGGTAGTGTCGAAAAAGTAAAAAATGGGAAGGGTGGGGGATTGTCCCAAAACTTGCTACAAGGGGCCAGAGGGCGGCCTGAATGAAAAATTTGTAAAATCAAGCACCGTGAGGGCATTGTGTGAAAATTGTCAAGGATTTTCCAAAGCGGCCAAAAATTGAAAAAAACGACAGGGCCGGTAGTGTCGAAAAAGTCAAAAATGGGAAGGGTGGGGGATTGTCCCAAAACTTGCTACAAGGGGCCAGAGGGGCGGCCTGAATGAAAAATGTGTAAAATCAAGCACCGTGAGGGCATTGTGTGAAAATTGTCAAGGATTTTCCAAAGCGGCCAAAAATTGAAAAAAACGACAGGGCCGGTAGTGTCGAAAAAGTCAAAAATGGGAAGGGTGGGGGATTGTCCCAAAACTTGCTACAAGGGGCCAGAGGGGCGGCCTGAATGAAAAATTTGTAAAATCAAGCACCGTGAGGGCATTGTGTGAAAATTATGAAGGATTTTCCAAAGCGGCCAAAAATTGAAAAAAAACGAATGTGCCGGTAGTGTCGAAAAAGTCAAAAATGGGAAGGGTGGGGGATTGTCCCAAAACTTGCTACAAGGGGCCAGAGGGGCGGCCTGAATGAAAAATTTGTAAAATCAAGCACCGTGAGGGCATTGTGTGAAAATTGTGAAGGATTTTCCAAAGCGGCCAAAAATTGAAAAAAACGACAGGGCCGGTAGTGTCGAAAAAGTAAAAAATGGGAAGGGTGGGGGATTGTCCCAAAACTTGCTACAAGGGGCCAGAGGGGCGGCCTGAATGAAAAATTTGTAAAATCAAGCACCGTGAGGGCATTGTGTGAAAATTATGAAGGATTTTCCAAAGCGGCCAAAAATTGAAAAAAACGACAGGGCCGGTAGTGTCGAAAAAGTCAAAAATGGGAAGGGTGGGGGATTGTCCCAAAACTTGCTACAAGGGGCCAGAGGGGCGGCCTGAATGAAAAATTTGTAAAATCAAGCACCGTGAGGGCATTGTGTGAAAATTATGAAGGATTTTCCAAAGCGGCCAAAAATTGAAAAAAACGACAGGGCCGGTAGTGTCGAAAAAGTAAAAAATGGGAAGGGTGGGGGATTGTCCCAAAACTTGCTACAAGGGGCCAGAGGGCGGCCTGAATGAAAAATTTGTAAAATCAAGCACCGTGAGGGCATTGTGTGAAAATTGTCAAGGATTTTCCAAAGCGGCCAAAAATTGAAAAAAACGACAGGGCCGGTAGTGTCGAAAAAGTCAAAAATGGGAAGGGTGGGGGATTGTCCCAAAACTTGCTACAAGGGGCCAGAGGGGCGGCCTGAATGAAAAATGTGTAAAATCAAGCACCGTGAGGGCATTGTGTGAAAATTGTCAAGGATTTTCCAAAGCGGCCAAAAATTGAAAAAAACGACAGGGCCGGTAGTGTCGAAAAAGTCAAAAATGGGAAGGGTGGGGGATTGTCCCAAAACTTGCTACAAGGGGCCAGAGGGGCGGCCTGAATGAAAAATTTGTAAAATCAAGCACCGTGAGGGCATTGTGTGAAAATTATGAAGGATTTTCCAAAGCGGCCAAAAATTGAAAAAAAACGAATGTGCCGGTAGTGTCGAAAAAGTCAAAAATGGGAAGGGTGGGGGATTGTCCCAAAACTTGCTACAAGGGGCCAGAGGGGCGGCCTGAATGAAAAATTTGTAAAATCAAGCACCGTGAGGGCATTGTGTGAAAATTGTGAAGGATTTTCCAAAGCGGCCAAAAATTGAAAAAAACGACAGGGCCGGTAGTGTCGAAAAAGTAAAAAATGGGAAGGGTGGGGGATTGTCCCAAAACTTGCTACAAGGGGCCAGAGGGGCGGCCTGAATGAAAAATTTGTAAAATCAAGCACCGTGAGGGCATTGTGTGAAAATTATGAAGGATTTTCCAAAGCGGCCAAAAATTGAAAAAAACGACAGGGCCGGTAGTGTCGAAAAAGTCAAAAATGGGAAGGGTGGGGGATTGTCCCAAAACTTGCTACAAGGGGCCAGAGGGGCGGCCTGAATGAAAAATTTGTAAAATCAAGCACCGTGAGGGCATTGTGTGAAAATTATGAAGGATTTTCCAAAGCGGCCAAAAATTGAAAAAAACGACAGGGCCGGTAGTGTCGAAAAAGTCAAAAATGGGAAGGGTGGGGGATTGTCCCAAAACTTGCTACAAGGGGCCAGAGGGGCGGCCTGAATGAAAAATTTGTAAAATCAAGCACCGTGAGGGCATTGTGTGAAAATTGTCAAGGATTTTCCAAAGCGGCCAAAAATTGAAAAAAACGACAGGGCCGGTAGTGTCGAAAAAGTCAAAAATGGGAAGGGTGGGGGATTGTCCCAAAACTTGCTACAAGGGGCCAGAGGGGCGGCCTGAATGAAAAATGTGTAAAATCAAGCACCGTGAGGGCATTGTGTGAAAATTGTCAAGGATTTTCCAAAGCGGCCAAAAATTGAAAAAAACGACAGGGCCGGTAGTGTCGAAAAAGTCAAAAATGGGAAGGGTGGGGGATTGTCCCAAAACTTGCTACAAGGGGCCAGAGGGGCGGCCTAAATGAAAAATTTGTAAAATTAAGCACCGTGAGGGCATTGTGTGAAAATTATGAAGGATTTTCCAAAGCGGGCAAAAATTGAAAAAAACGACAGGGCCGGTAGTGTCGAAAAAGTCAAAAATGGGAAGGGTGGGGGATTGTCCCAAAACTTGCTACAAGGGGCCAGAGGGGCGGCCTGAATGAAAAATGTGTAAAATCAAGCACCGTGAGGGCATTGTGTGAAAATTGTCAAGGATTTTCCAAAGCGGCCAAAAATTGAAAAAAACGACAGGGCCGGTAGTGTCGAAAAAGTCAAAAATGGGAAGGGTGGGGGATTGTCCCAAAACTTGCTACAAGGGGCCAGAGGGGCGGCCTGAATGAAAAATGTGTAAAATCAAGCACCGTGTGGGCATTGTGTGAAAATTGTCAAGGATTTTCCAAAGCGGCCAAAAATTGAAAAAAACGACAGGGCCGGTAGTGTCGAAAAAGTCAAAAATGGGAAGGGTGGGGGATTGTCCCAAAACTTGCTACAAGGGGCCAGAGGGGCGGCCTGAATGAAAAATTTGTAAAATCAAGCACCGTGAGGGCATTGTGTGAAAATTATGAAGGATTTTCCAAAGCGGCCAAAAATTGAAAAAAAACGAATGTGCCGGTAGTGTCGAAAAAGTCAAAAATGGGAAGGGTGGGGGATTGTCCCAAAACTTGCTACAAGGGGCCAGAGGGGCGGCCTGAATGAAAAATTTGTAAAATCAAGCACCGTGAGGGCATTGTGTGAAAATTGTGAAGGATTTTCCAAAGCGGCCAAAAATTGAAAAAAACGACAGGGCCGGTAGTGTCGAAAAAGTCAAAAATGGGAAGGGTGGGGGATTGTCCCAAAACTTGCTACAAGGGGCCAGAGGGGCGGCCTGAATGAAAAATTTGTAAAATCAAGCACCGTGAGGGCATTGTGTGAAAATTATGAAGGATTTTCCAAAGCGGCCAAAAATTGAAAAAAACGACAGGGCCGGTAGTGTCGAAAAAGTCAAAAATGGGAAGGGTGGGGGATTGTCCCAAAACTTGCTACAAGGGGCCAGAGGGGCGGCCTGAATGAAAAATTTGTAAAATCAAGCACCGTGAGGGCATTGTGTGAAAATTATGAAGGATTTTCCAAAGCGGCCAAAAATTGAAAAAAACGACAGGGCCGGTAGTGTCGAAAAAGTCAAAAATGGGAAGGGTGGGGGATTGTCCCAAAACTTGCTACAAGGGGCCAGAGGGGCGGCCTGAATGAAAAATTTGTAAAATCAAGCACCGTGAGGGCATTGTGTGAAAATTATGAAGGATTTTCCAAAGCGGCCAAAAATTGAAAAAAACGACAGGGCCGGTAGTGTCGAAAAAGTCAAAAATGGGAAGGGTGGGGGATTGTCCCAAAACTTGCTACAAGGGGCCAGAGGGGCGGCCTGAATGAAAAATTTGTAAAATCAAGCACCGTGAGGGCATTGTGTGAAAATTGTGAAGGATTTTCCAAAGCGGCCAAAAATTGACAAAAACGACAGGGCCGGTAGTGTCGAAAAAGTCAAAAATGGGAAGGGTGGGGGATTGTCCCAAAACTTGCTACAAGGGGCCAGAGGGGCGGCCTGAATGAAACATTTGTAAAATCAAGCACCGTGAGGGCATTGTGTGAAAATTGTGAAGGATTTTCCAAAGCGGCCAAAAATTGAAAAAAACGACAGGGCCGGTAGTGTCGAAAAAGTCAAAAATGGGAAGGGTGGGGGATTGTCCCAAAACTTGCTACAAGGGGCCAGAGGGGCGGCCTGAATGAAAAATTTGTAAAATCAAGCACCGTGAGGGCATTGTGTGAAAATTGTGAAGGATTTTCCAAAGCGGCCAAAAATTGAAAAAAACGACAGGGCCGGTAGTGTCGAAAAAGTCAAAAATGGGAAGGGTGGGGGATTGTCCCAAAACTTGCTACAAGGGGCCAGAGGGGCGGCCTGAATGAAAAATTTGTAAAATCAAGCACCGTGAGGGCATTGTGTGAAAATTGTGAAGGATTTTCCAAAGCGGGCAAAAATTGAAAAAAACGACAGGGCCGGTAGTGTCGAAAAAGTCAAAAATGGGAAGGGTGGGGGATTGTCCCAAAACTTGCTACAAGGGGCCAGAGGGGCGGCCTGAATGAAAAATTTGTAAAATCAAGCACCGTGAGGGCATTGTGTGAAAATTGTGAAGGATTTTCCAAAGCGGCCAAAAATTGACAAAAACGACAGGGCCGGTAGTGTCGAAAAAGTCAAAAATGGGAAGGGTGGGGGATTGTCCCAAAACTTGCTACAAGGGGCCAGAGGGGCGGCCTGAATGAAAAATTTGTAAAATCAAGCACCGTGAGGGCATTGTGTGAAAATTATGAAGGATTTTCCAAAGCGGCCAAAAATTGAAAAAAACGACAGGGCCGGTAGTGTCGAAAAAGTCAAAAATGGGAAGGGTGGGGGATTGTCCCAAAACTTGCTACAAGGGGCCAGAGGGGCGGCCTGAATGAAAAATTTGTAAAATCAAGCACCGTGAGGGCATTGTGTGAAAATTGTCAAGGATTTTCCAAAGCGGCCAAAAATTGAAAAAAACGACAGGGCCGGTAGTGTCGAAAAAGTCAAAAATGGGAAGGGTGGGGGATTGTCCCAAAACTTGCTACAAGGGGCCAGAGGGGCGGCCTGAATGAAAAATGTGTAAAATCAAGCACCGTGAGGGCATTCTGTGAAAATTGTCAAGGATTTTCCAAAGCGGCCAAAAATTGAAAAAAACGACAGGGCCGGTAGTGTTGAAAAAGTCAAAAATGGGAAGGGTGGGGGATTGTCCCAAAACTTGCTACAAGGGGCCAGAGGGGCGGCCTGAATGAAAAATTTGTAAAATCAAGCACCGTGAGGGCATTGTGTGAAAATTATGAAGGATTTTCCAAAGCGGCCAAAAATTGAAAAAAACGACAGGGCCGGTAGTGTCGAAAAAGTCAAAAATGGGAAGGGTGGGGGATTGTCCCAAAACTTGCTACAAGGGGCCAGAGGGGCGGCCTGAATGAAAAATGTGTAAAATCAAGCACCGTGAGGGCATTGTGTGAAAATTGTGAAGGATTTTCCAAAGCGGCCAAAAATTGAAAAAAACGACAGGGCCGGTAGTGTCGAAAAAGTCAAAAATGGGAAGGGTGGGGGATTGTCCCAAAACTTGCTACAAGGGGCCAGAGGGGCGGCCTGAATGAAAAATTTGTAAAATCAAGCACCGTGAGGGCATTGTGTGAAAATTATGAAGGATTTTCCAAAGCGGCCAAAAATTGAAAAAAACGACAGGGCCGGTAGTGTCGAAAAAGTCAAAAATGGGAAGGGTGGGGGATTGTCCCAAAACTTGCTACAAGGGGCCAGAGGGGCGGCCTGAATGAAAAATTTGTAAAATCAAGCACCGTGAGGGCATTGTGTGAAAATTATGAAGGATTTTCCAAAGCGGCCAAAAATTGAAAAAAACGACAGGGCCGGTAGTGTCGAAAAAGTCAAAAATGGGAAGGGTGGGGGATTGTCCCAAAACTTGCTACAAGGGGCCAGAGGGGCGGCCTGAATGAAAAATGTGTAAAATCAAGCACCGTGAGGGCATTGTGTGAAAATTGTCAAGGATTTTCCAAAGCGGCCAAAAATTGAAAAAAACGACAGGGCCGGTAGTGTCGAAAAAGTCAAAAATGGGAAGGGTGGGGGATTGTCCCAAAACTTGCTACAAGGGGCCAGAGGGGCGGCCTGAATGAAAAATGTGTAAAATCAAGCACCGTGAGGGCATTGTGTGAAAATTGTCAAGGATTTTCCAAAGCGGCCAAAAATTGACAAAAACGACAGGGCCGGTAGTGTCGAAAAAGTCAAAAATGGGAAGGGTGGGGGATTGTCCCAAAACTTGCTACAAGGGGCCAGAGGGGCGGCCTGAATGAAAAATTTGTAAAATCAAGCACCGTGAGGGCATTGTGTGAAAATTGTGAAGGATTTTCCAAAGCGGCCAAAAATTGAAAAAAACGACAGGGCCGGTAGTGTCGAAAAAGTCAAAAATGGGAAGGGTGGGGGATTGTCCCAAAACTTGCTACAAGGGGCCAGAGGGGCGGCCTGAATGAAAAATTTGTAAAATCAAGCACCGTGAGGGCATTGTGTGAAAATTATGAAGGATTTTCCAAAGCGGCCAAAAATTGAAAAAAACGACAGGGCCGGTAGTGTCGAAAAAGTCAAAAATGGGAAGGGTGGGGGATTGTCCCAAAACTTGCTACAAGGGGCCAGAGGGGCGGCCTGAATGAAAAATTTGTAAAATCAAGCACCGTGAGGGCATTGTGTGAAAATTATGAAGGATTTTCCAAAGCGGCCAAAAATTGAAAAAAACGACAGGGCCGGTAGTGTCGAAAAAGTCAAAAATGGGAAGGGTGGGGGATTGTCCCAAAACTTGCTACAAGGGGCCAGAGGGGCGGCCTGAATGAAAAATTTGTAAAATCAAGCACCGTGAGGGCATTGTGTGAAAATTGTGAAGGATTTTCCAAAGCGGCCAAAAATTGACAAAAACGACAGGGCCGGTAGTGTCGAAAAAGTCAAAAATGGGAAGGGTGGGGGATTGTCCCAAAACTTGCTACAAGGGGCCAGAGGGGCGGCCTGAATGAAAAATTTGTAAAATCAAGCACCGTGAGGGCATTGTGTGAAAATTGTGAAGGATTTTCCAAAGCGGCCAAAAATTGAAAAAAACGACAGGGCCGGTAGTGTCGAAAAAGTCAAAAATGGGAAGGGTGGGGGATTGTCCCAAAACTTGCTACAAGGGGCCAGAGGGGCGGCCTGAATGAAAAATTTGTAAAATCAAGCACCGTGAGGGCATTGTGTGAAAATTGTGAAGGATTTTCCAAAGCGGCCAAAAATTGAAAAAAACGACAGGGCCGGTAGTGTCGAAAAAGTCAAAAATGGGAAGGGTGGGGGATTGTCCCAAAACTTGCTACAAGGGGCCAGAGGGGCGGCCTGAATGAAAAATTTGTAAAATCAAGCACCGTGAGGGCATTGTGTGAAAATTGTGAAGGATTTTCCAAAGCGGCCAAAAATTGACAAAAACGACAGGGCCGGTCGTGTCGAAAAAGTCAAAAATGGGAAGGGTGGGGGATTGTCCCAAAACTTGCTACAAGGGGCCAGAGGGGCGGCCTGAATGAAAAATTTGTAAAATCAAGCACCGTGAGGGCATTGTGTGAAAATTATGAAGGATTTTCCAAAGCGGCCAAAAATTGAAAAAAACGACAGGGCCGGTAGTGTCGAAAAAGTCAAAAATGGGAAGGGTGGGGGATTGTCCCAAAACTTGCTACAAGGGGCCAGAGGGGCGGCCTGAATGAAAAATTTGTAAAATCAAGCACCGTGAGGGCATTGTGTGAAAATTGTCAAGGATTTTCCAAAGCGGCCAAAAATTGAAAAAAACGACAGGGCCGGTAGTGTCGAAAAAGTCAAAAATGGGAAGGGTGGGGGATTGTCCCAAAACTTGCTACAAGGGGCCAGAGGGGCGGCCTGAATGAAAAATGTGTAAAATCAAGCACCGTGAGGGCATTGTGTGAAAATTGTCAAGGATTTTCCAAAGCGGCCAAAAATTGAAAAAAACGACAGGGCCGGTAGTGTCGAAAAAGTCAAAAATGGGAAGGGTGGGGGATTGTCCCAAAACTTGCTACAAGGGGCCAGAGGGGCGGCCTGAATGAAAAATTTGTAAAATCAAGCACCGTGAGGGCATTGTGTGAAAATTATGAAGGATTTTCCAAAGCGGCCAAAAATTGAAAAAAACGACAGGGCCGGTAGTGTCGAAAAAGTCAAAAATGGGAAGGGTGGGGGATTGTCCCAAAACTTGCTACAAGGGGCCAGAGGGGCGGCCTGAATGAAAAATGTGTAAAATCAAGCACCGTGAGGGCATTGTGTGAAAATTGTGAAGGATTTTCCAAAGCGGCCAAAAATTGAAAAAAACGACAGGGCCGGTAGTGTCGAAAAAGTCAAAAATGGGAAGGGTGGGGGATTGTCCCAAAACTTGCTACAAGGGGCCAGAGGGGCGGCCTGAATGAAAAATTTGTAAAATCAAGCACCGTGAGGGCATTGTGTGAAAATTATGAAGGATTTTCCAAAGCGGCCAAAAATTGAAAAAAACGACAGGGCCGGTAGTGTCGAAAAAGTCAAAAATGGGAAGGGTGGGGGATTGTCCCAAAACTTGCTACAAGGGGCCAGAGGGGCGGCCTGAATGAAAAATTTGTAAAATCAAGCACCGTGAGGGCATTGTGTGAAAATTATGAAGGATTTTCCAAAGCGGGCAAAAATTGAAAAAAACGACAGGGCCGGTAGTGTCGAAAAAGTCAAAAATGGGAAGGGTGGGGGATTGTCCCAAAACTTGCTACAAGGGGCCAGAGGGGCGGCCTGAATGAAAAATGTGTAAAATCAAGCACCATGAGGGCATTGTGTGAAAATTGTCAAGGATTTTCCAAAGCGGCCAAAAATTGAAAAAAACGACAGGGCCGGTAGTGTCGAAAAAGTCAAAAATGGGAAGGGTGGGGGATTGTCCCAAAACTTGCTACAAGGGGCCAGAGGGGCGGCCTGAATGAAAAATTTGTAAAATCAAGCACCGTGAGGGCATTGTGTGAAAATTATGAAGGATTTTCCAAAGCGGCCAAAAATTGAAAAAAACGACAGGGCCGGTAGTGTCGAAAAAGTCAAAAATGGGAAGGGTGGGGGATTGTCCCAAAACTTGCTACAAGGGGCCAGAGGGGCGGCCTGAATGAAAAATGTGTAAAATCAAGCACCGTGAGGGCATTGTGTGAAAATTGTGAAGGATTTTCCAAAGCGGCCAAAAATTGAAAAAAACGACAGGGCCGGTAGTGTCGAAAAAGTCAAAAATGGGAAGGGTGGGGGATTGTCCCAAAACTTGCTACAAGGGGCCAGAGGGGCGGCCTGAATGAAAAATTTGTAAAATCAAGCACCGTGAGGGCATTGTGTGAAAATTGTGAAGGATTTTCCAAAGCGGCCAAAAATTGACAAAAACGACAGGGCCGGTCGTGTCGAAAAAGTCAAAAATGGGAAGGGTGGGGGATTGTCCCAAAACTTGCTACAAGGGGCCAGAGGGGCGGCCTGAATGAAAAATTTGTAAAATCAAGCACCGTGAGGGCATTGTGTGAAAATTATGAAGGATTTTCCAAAGCGGCCAAAAATTGAAAAAAACGACAGGGCCGGTAGTGTCGAAAAAGTCAAAAATGGGAAGGGTGGGGGATTGTCCCAAAACTTGCTACAAGGGGCCAGAGGGGCGGCCTGAATGAAAAATTTGTAAAATCAAGCACCGTGAGGGCATTGTGTGAAAATTGTCAAGGATTTTCCAAAGCGGCCAAAAATTGAAAAAAACGACAGGGCCGGTAGTGTCGAAAAAGTCAAAAATGGGAAGGGTGGGGGATTGTCCCAAAACTTGCTACAAGGGGCCAGAGGGGCGGCCTGAATGAAAAATGTGTAAAATCAAGCACCGTGAGGGCATTGTGTGAAAATTGTCAAGGATTTTCCAAAGCGGCCAAAAATTGAAAAAAACGACAGGGCCGGTAGTGTCGAAAAAGTCAAAAATGGGAAGGGTGGGGGATTGTCCCAAAACTTGCTACAAGGGGCCAGAGGGGCGGCCTGAATGAAAAATTTGTAAAATCAAGCACCGTGAGGGCATTGTGTGAAAATTATGAAGGATTTTCCAAAGCGGCCAAAAATTGAAAAAAACGACAGGGCCGGTAGTGTCGAAAAAGTCAAAAATGGGAAGGGTGGGGGATTGTCCCAAAACTTGCTACAAGGGGCCAGAGGGGCGGCCTGAATGAAAAATGTGTAAAATCAAGCACCGTGAGGGCATTGTGTGAAAATTGTGAAGGATTTTCCAAAGCGGCCAAAAATTGAAAAAAACGACAGGGCCGGTAGTGTCGAAAAAGTCAAAAATGGGAAGGGTGGGGGATTGTCCCAAAACTTGCTACAAGGGGCCAGAGGGGCGGCCTGAATGAAAAATTTGTAAAATCAAGCACCGTGAGGGCATTGTGTGAAAATTATGAAGGATTTTCCAAAGCGGCCAAAAATTGAAAAAAACGACAGGGCCGGTAGTGTCGAAAAAGTCAAAAATGGGAAGGGTGGGGGATTGTCCCAAAACTTGCTACAAGGGGCCAGAGGGGCGGCCTGAATGAAAAATTTGTAAAATCAAGCACCGTGAGGGCATTGTGTGAAAATTATGAAGGATTTTCCAAAGCGGCCAAAAATTGAAAAAAACGACAGGGCCGGTAGTGTCGAAAAAGTCAAAAATGGGAAGGGTGGGGGATTGTCCCAAAACTTGCTACAAGGGGCCAGAGGGGCGGCCTGAATGAAAAATGTGTAAAATCAAGCACCGTGAGGGCATTGTGTGAAAATTGTGAAGGATTTTCCAAAGCGGCCAAAAATTGAAAAAAACGACAGGGCCGGTAGTGTCGAAAAAGTCAAAAATGGGAAGGGTGGGGGATTGTCCCAAAACTTGCTACAAGGGGCCAGAGGGGCGGCCTGAATGAAAAATTTGTAAAATCAAGCACCGTGAGGGCATTGTGTGAAAATTATGAAGGATTTTCCAAAGCGGCCAAAAATTGAAAAAAACGACAGGGCCGGTAGTGTCGAAAAAGTCAAAAATGGGAAGGGTGGGGGATTGTCCCAAAACTTGCTACAAGGGGCCAGAGGGGCGGCCTGAATGAAAAATGTGTAAAATCAAGCACCGTGAGGGCATTGTGTGAAAATTGTCAAGGATTTTCCAAAGCGGCCAAAAATTGAAAAAAACGACAGGGCCGGTAGTGTCGAAAAAGTCAAAAATGGGAAGGGTGGGGGATTGTCCCAAAACTTGCTACAAGGGGCCAGAGGGGCGGCCTGAATGAAAAATGTGTAAAATCAAGCACCGTGAGGGCATTGTGTGAAAATTGTCAAGGATTTTCCAAAGCGGCCAAAAATTGACAAAAACGACAGGGCCGGTAGTGTCGAAAAAGTCAAAAATGGGAAGGGTGGGGGATTGTCCCAAAACTTGCTACAAGGGGCCAGAGGGGCGGCCTGAATGAAAAATTTGTAAAATCAAGCACCGTGAGGGCATTGTGTGAAAATTGTGAAGGATTTTCCAAAGCGGCCAAAAATTGAAAAAAACGACAGGGCCGGTAGTGTCGAAAAAGTCAAAAATGGGAAGGGTGGGGGATTGTCCCAAAACTTGCTACAAGGGGCCAGAGGGGCGGCCTGAATGAAAAATTTGTAAAATCAAGCACCGTGAGGGCATTGTGTGAAAATTATGAAGGATTTTCCAAAGCGGCCAAAAATTGAAAAAAACGACAGGGCCGGTAGTGTCGAAAAAGTCAAAAATGGGAAGGGTGGGGGATTGTCCCAAAACTTGCTACAAGGGGCCAGAGGGGCGGCCTGAATGAAAAATTTGTAAAATCAAGCACCGTGAGGGCATTGTGTGAAAATTGTGAAGGATTTTCCAAAGCGGCCAAAAATTGACAAAAACGACAGGGCCGGTAGTGTCGAAAAAGTCAAAAATGGGAAGGGTGGGGGATTGTCCCAAAACTTGCTACAAGGGGCCAGAGGGGCGGCCTGAATGAAACATTTGTAAAATCAAGCACCGTGAGGGCATTGTGTGAAAATTGTGAAGGATTTTCCAAAGCGGCCAAAAATTGAAAAAAACGACAGGGCCGGTAGTGTCGAAAAAGTCAAAAATGGGAAGGGTGGGGGATTGTCCCAAAACTTGCTACAAGGGGCCAGAGGGGCGGCCTGAATGAAAAATTTGTAAAATCAAGCACCGTGAGGGCATTGTGTGAAAATTATGAAGGATTTTCCAAAGCGGCCAAAAATTGAAAAAAAACGAATGTGCCGGTAGTGTCGAAAAAGTCAAAAATGGGAAGGGTGGGGGATTGTCCCAAAACTTGCTACAAGGGGCCAGAGGGGCGGCCTGAATGAAAAATTTGTAAAATCAAGCACCGTGAGGGCATTGTGTGAAAATTGTGAAGGATTTTCCAAAGCGGCCAAAAATTGAAAAAAACGACAGGGCCGGTAGTGTCGAAAAAGTCAAAAATGGGAAGGGTGGGGGATTGTCCCAAAACTTGCTACAAGGGGCCAGAGGGGCGGCCTGAATGAAAAATTTGTAAAATCAAGCACCGTGAGGGCATTGTGTGAAAATTGTGAAGGATTTTCCAAAGCGGCCAAAAATTGAAAAAAACGACAGGGCCGGTAGTGTCGAAAAAGTCAAAAATGGGAAGGGTGGGGGATTGTCCCAAAACTTGCTACAAGGGGCCAGAGGGGCGGCCTGAATGAAAAATTTGTAAAATCAAGCACCGTGAGGGCATTGTGTGAAAATTGTGAAGGATTTTCCAAAGCGGCCAAAAATTGAAAAAAACGACAGGGCCGGTAGTGTCGAAAAAGTCAAAAATGGGAAGGGTGGGGGATTGTCCCAAAACTTGCTACAAGGGGCCAGAGGGGCGGCCTGAATGAAAAATTTGTAAAATCAAGCACCGTGAGGGCATTGTGTGAAAATTGTGAAGGATTTTCCAAAGCGGCCAAAAATTGACAAAAACGACAGGGCCGGTAGTGTCGAAAAAGTCAAAAATGGGAAGGGTGGGGGATTGTCCCAAAACTTGCTACAAGGGGCCAGAGGGGCGGCCTGAATGAAACATTTGTAAAATCAAGCACCGTGAGGGCATTGTGTGAAAATTATGAAGGATTTTCCAAAGCGGGCAAAAATTGAAAAAAAACGACAGGGCCGGTAGTGTCGAAAAAGTCAAAAATGGGAAGGGTGGGGGATTGTCCCAAAACTTGCTACAAGGGGCCAGAGGGGCGGCCTGAATGAAAAATGTGTAAAATCAAGCACAGTGAGGGCATTGTGTGAAAATTGTCAAGGATTTTCCAAAGCGGCCAAAAATTGAAAAAAAACGACAGGGCCGGTAGTGTCGAAAAAGTCAAAAATGGGAAGGGTGGGGGATTGTCCCAAAACTTGCTACAAGGGGCCAGAGGGGCGGCCTGAATGAAAAATTTGTAAAATCAAGCACCGTGAGGGCATTGTGTGAAAATTATGAAGGATTTTCCAAAGCGGCCAAAAATTGAAAAAAAACGAATGTGCCGGTAGTGTCGAAAAAGTCAAAAATGGGAAGGGTGGGGGATTGTCCCAAAACTTGCTACAAGGGGCCAGAGGGGCGGCCTGAATGAAAAATTTGTAAAATCAAGCACCGTGAGGGCATTGTGTGAAAATTGTGAAGGATTTTCCAAAGCGGCCAAAAATTGAAAAAAACGACAGGGCCGGTAGTGTCGAAAAAGTAAAAAATGGGAAGGGTGGGGGATTGTCCCAAAACTTGCTACAAGGGGCCAGAGGGGCGGCCTGAATGAAAAATTTGTAAAATCAAGCACCGTGTGGGCATTGTGTGAAAATTGTCAAGGATTTTCCAAAGCGGCCAAAAATTGAAAAAAACGACAGGGCCGGTAGTGTCGAAAAAGTCAAAAATGGGAAGGGTGGGGGATTGTCCCAAAACTTGCTACAAGGGGCCAGAGGGGCGGCCTGAATGAAAAATGTGTAAAATCAAGCACCGTGAGGGCATTGTGTGAAAATTGTCAAGGATTTTCCAAAGCGGCCAAAAATTGAAAAAAACGACAGGGCCGGTAGTGTCGAAAAAGTAAAAAATGGGAAGGGTGGGGGATTGTCCCAAAACTTGCTACAAGGGGCCAGAGGGGCGGCCTGAATGAAAAATTTGTAAAATCAAGCACCGTGAGGGCATTGTGTGAAAATTATGAAGGATTTTCCAAAGCGGCCAAAAATTGAAAAAAACGACAGGGCCGGTAGTGTTGAAAAAGTCAAAAATGGGAAGGGTGGGGGATTGTCCCAAAACTTGCTACAAGGGGCCAGAGGGGCGGCCTGAATGAAAAATTTGTAAAATCAAGCACCGTGAGGGCATTGTGTGAAAATTGTGAAGGATTTTCCAAAGCGGCCAAAAATTGAAAAAAACGACAGGGCCGGTAGTGTCGAAAAAGTAAAAAATGGGAAGGGTGGGGGATTGTCCCAAAACTTGCTACAAGGGGCCAGAGGGGCGGCCTGAATGAAAAATTTGTAAAATCAAGCACCGTGAGGGCATTGTGTGAAAATTGTGAAGGATTTTCCAAAGCGGCCAAAAATTGAAAAAAACGACAGGGCCGGTAGTGTCGAAAAAGTAAAAAATGGGAAGGGTGGGGGATTGTCCCAAAACTTGCTACAAGGGGCCAGAGGGGCGGCCTGAATGAAAAATTTGTAAAATCAAGCACCGTGAGGGCATTGTGTGAAAATTGTGAAGGATTTTCCAAAGCGGCCAAAAATTGAAAAAAACGACAGGGCCGGTAGTGTCGAAAAAGTCAAAAATGGGAAGGGTGGGGGATTGTCCCAAAACTTGCTACAAGGGGCCAGAGGGGCGGCCTGAATGAAAAATTTGTAAAATCAAGCACCGTGAGGGCATTGTGTGAAAATTGTGAAGGATTTTCCAAAGCGGCCAAAAATTGAAAAAAACGACAGGGCCGGTAGTGTCGAAAAAGTCAAAAATGGGAAGGGTGGGGGATTGTCCCAAAACTTGCTACAAGGGGCCAGAGGGGCGGCCTGAATGAAAAATTTGTAAAATCAAGCACAGTGAGGGCATTGTGTGAAAATTGTCAAGGATTTTCCAAAGCGGCCAAAAATTGAAAAAAACGACAGGGCCGGTAGTGTCGAAAAAGTAAAAAATGGGAAGGGTGGGGGATTGTCCCAAAACTTGCTACAAGGGGCCAGAGGGGCGGCCTGAATGAAAAATTTGTAAAATCAAGCACCGTGAGGGCATTGTGTGAAAATTATGAAGGATTTTCCAAAGCGGCCAAAAATTGAAAAAAACGACAGGGCCGGTAGTGTCGAAAAAGTCAAAAATGGGAAGGGTGGGGGATTGTCCCAAAACTTGCTACAAGGGGCCAGAGGGGCGGCCTGAATGAAAAATTTGTAAAATCAAGCACCGTGAGGGCATTGTGTGAAAATTGTGAAGGATTTTCCAAAGCGGCCAAAAATTGAAAAAAACGACAGGGCCGGTAGTGTCGAAAAAGTAAAAAATGGGAAGGGTGGGGGATTGTCCCAAAACTTGCTACAAGGGGCCAGAGGGGCGGCCTGAATGAAAAATTTGTAAAATCAAGCACCGTGAGGGCATTGTGTGAAAATTGTGAAGGATTTTCCAAAGCGGCCAAAAATTGAAAAAAACGACAGGGCCGGTAGTGTCGAAAAAGTAAAAAATGGGAAGGGTGGGGGATTGTCCCAAAACTTGCTACAAGGGGCCAGAGGGGCGGCCTGAATGAAAAATTTGTAAAATCAAGCACCGTGAGGGCATTGTGTGAAAATTGTGAAGGATTTTCCAAAGCGGCCAAAAATTGAAAAAAACGACAGGGCCGGTAGTGTCGAAAAAGTCAAAAATGGGAAGGGTGGGGGATTGTCCCAAAACTTGCTACAAGGGGCCAGAGGGGCGGCCTGAATGAAAAATTTGTAAAATCAAGCACCGTGAGGGCATTGTGTGAAAATTGTGAAGGATTTTCCAAAGCGGGCAAAAATTGAAAAAAACGACAGGGCCGGTAGTGTCGAAAAAGTCAAAAATGGGAAGGGTGGGGGATTGTCCCAAAACTTGCTACAAGGGGCCAGAGGGGCGGCCTGAATGAAAAATTTGTAAAATCAAGCACCGTGAGGGCATTGTGTGAAAATTGTGAAGGATTTTCCAAAGCGGCCAAAAATTGACAAAAACGACAGGGCCGGTAGTGTCGAAAAAGTCAAAAATGGGAAGGGTGGGGGATTGTCCCAAAACTTGCTACAAGGGGCCAGAGGGGCGGCCTGAATGAAACATTTGTAAAATCAAGCACCGTGAGGGCATTGTGTGAAAATTATGAAGGATTTTCCAAAGCGGGCAAAAATTGAAAAAAAACGACAGGGCCGGTAGTGTCGAAAAAGTCAAAAATGGGAAGGGTGGGGGATTGTCCCAAAACTTGCTACAAGGGGCCAGAGGGGCGGCCTGAATGAAAAATGTGTAAAATCAAGCACAGTGAGGGCATTGTGTGAAAATTGTCAAGGATTTTCCAAAGCGGCCAAAAATTGAAAAAAAACGACAGGGCCGGTAGTGTCGAAAAAGTCAAAAATGGGAAGGGTGGGGGATTGTCCCAAAACTTGCTACAAGGGGCCAGAGGGGCGGCCTGAATGAAAAATTTGTAAAATCAAGCACCGTGAGGGCATTGTGTGAAAATTATGAAGGATTTTCCAAAGCGGCCAAAAATTGAAAAAAAACGAATGTGCCGGTAGTGTCGAAAAAGTCAAAAATGGGAAGGGTGGGGGATTGTCCCAAAACTTGCTACAAGGGGCCAGAGGGGCGGCCTGAATGAAAAATTTGTAAAATCAAGCACCGTGAGGGCATTGTGTGAAAATTGTGAAGGATTTTCCAAAGCGGCCAAAAATTGAAAAAAACGACAGGGCCGGTAGTGTCGAAAAAGTAAAAAATGGGAAGGGTGGGGGATTGTCCCAAAACTTGCTACAAGGGGCCAGAGGGGCGGCCTGAATGAAAAATTTGTAAAATCAAGCACCGTGTGGGCATTGTGTGAAAATTGTCAAGGATTTTCCAAAGCGGCCAAAAATTGAAAAAAACGACAGGGCCGGTAGTGTCGAAAAAGTCAAAAATGGGAAGGGTGGGGGATTGTCCCAAAACTTGCTACAAGGGGCCAGAGGGGCGGCCTGAATGAAAAATGTGTAAAATCAAGCACCGTGAGGGCATTGTGTGAAAATTGTCAAGGATTTTCCAAAGCGGCCAAAAATTGAAAAAAACGACAGGGCCGGTAGTGTCGAAAAAGTAAAAAATGGGAAGGGTGGGGGATTGTCCCAAAACTTGCTACAAGGGGCCAGAGGGGCGGCCTGAATGAAAAATTTGTAAAATCAAGCACCGTGAGGGCATTGTGTGAAAATTATGAAGGATTTTCCAAAGCGGCCAAAAATTGAAAAAAACGACAGGGCCGGTAGTGTTGAAAAAGTCAAAAATGGGAAGGGTGGGGGATTGTCCCAAAACTTGCTACAAGGGGCCAGAGGGGCGGCCTGAATGAAAAATTTGTAAAATCAAGCACCGTGAGGGCATTGTGTGAAAATTGTGAAGGATTTTCCAAAGCGGCCAAAAATTGAAAAAAACGACAGGGCCGGTAGTGTCGAAAAAGTAAAAAATGGGAAGGGTGGGGGATTGTCCCAAAACTTGCTACAAGGGCCAGAGGGGCGGCCTGAATGAAAAGTGCATAAAATCAAGCACCGTGAGGGCATTGTGTGAAAATTGTGAAGGATTTTCCAAAGCGGCCAAAAATTGAAAAAAACGACAGGGCCGGTAGTGTCGAAAAAGTAAAAAATGGGAAGGGTGGGGGATTGTCCCAAAACTTGCTACAAGGGGCCAGAGGGGCGGCCTGAATGAAAAATTTGTAAAATCAAGCACCGTGAGGGCATTGTGTGAAAATTGTGAAGGATTTTCCAAAGCGGCCAAAAATTGAAAAAAACGACAGGGCCGGTAGTGTCGAAAAAGTAAAAAATGGGAAGGGTGGGGGATTGTCCCAAAACTTGCTACAAGGGGCCAGAGGGGCGGCCTGAATGAAAAATTTGTAAAATCAAGCACCGTGAGGGCATTGTGTGAAAATTGTGAAGGATTTTCCAAAGCGGCCAAAAATTGAAAAAAACGACAGGGCCGGTAGTGTCGAAAAAGTCAAAAATGGGAAGGGTGGGGGATTGTCCCAAAACTTGCTACAAGGGGCCAGAGGGGCGGCCTGAATGAAAAATTTGTAAAATCAAGCACCGTGAGGGCATTGTGTGAAAATTGTGAAGGATTTTCCAAAGCGGGCAAAAATTGAAAAAAACGACAGGGCCGGTAGTGTCGAAAAAGTCAAAAATGGGAAGGGTGGGGGATTGTCCCAAAACTTGCTACAAGGGGCCAGAGGGGCGGTCTGAATGAAAAATTTGTAAAATCAAGCACCGTGAGGGCATTGTGTGAAAATTGTGAAGGATTTTCCAAAGCGGCCAAAAATTGACAAAAACAACAGGGCCGGTAGTGTCGAAAAAGTCAAAAATGGGAAGGGTGGGGGATTGTCCCAAAACTTGCTACAAGGGGCCAGAGGGGCGGCCTGAATGAAACATTTGTAAAATCAAGCACCGTGAGGGCATTGTGTGAAAATTATGAAGGATTTTCCAAAGCGGGCAAAAATTGAAAAAAAACGACAGGGCCGGTAGTGTCGAAAAAGTCAAAAATGGGAAGGGTGGGGGATTGTCCCAAAACTTGCTACAAGGGGCCAGAGGGGCGGCCTGAATGAAAAATGTGTAAAATCAAGCACCGTGAGGGCATTGTGTGAAAATTGTCAAGGATTTTCCAAAGCGGCCAAAAATTGAAAAAAAACGACAGGGCCGGTAGTGTCGAAAAAGTCAAAAATGGGAAGGGTGGGGGATTGTCCCAAAACTTGCTACAAGGGGCCAGAGGGGCGGCCTGAATGAAAAATGTGTAAAATCAAGCACAGTGAGGGCATTGTGTGAAAATTGTCAAGGATTTTCCAAAGCGGCCAAAAATTGAAAAAAACGACAGGGCCGGTAGTGTCGAAAAAGTAAAAAATGGGAAGGGTGGGGGATTGTCCCAAAACTTGCTACAAGGGGCCAGAGGGGCGGCCTGAATGAAAAATTTGTAAAATCAAGCACCGTGAGGGCATTGTGTGAAAATTATGAAGGATTTTCCAAAGCGGCCAAAAATTGAAAAAAACGACAGGGCCGGTAGTGTTGAAAAAGTCAAAAATGGGAAGGGTGGGGGATTGTCCCAAAACTTGCTACAAGGGGCCAGAGGGGCGGCCTGAATGAAAAATTTGTAAAATCAAGCACCGTGAGGGCATTGTGTGAAAATTGTGAAGGATTTTCCAAAGCGGCCAAAAATTGAAAAAAACGACAGGGCCGGTAGTGTCGAAAAAGTAAAAAATGGGAAGGGTGGGGGATTGTCCCAAAACTTGCTACAAGGGGCCAGAGGGGCGGCCTGAATGAAAAATTTGTAAAATCAAGCACCGTGAGGGCATTGTGTGAAAATTGTGAAGGATTTTCCAAAGCGGCCAAAAATTGAAAAAAACGACAGGGCCGGTAGTGTCGAAAAAGTAAAAAATGGGAAGGGTGGGGGATTGTCCCAAAACTTGCTACAAGGGGCCAGAGGGGCGGCCTGAATGAAAAATTTGTAAAATCAAGCACCGTGAGGGCATTGTGTGAAAATTGTGAAGGATTTTCCAAAGCGGCCAAAAATTGAAAAAAACGACAGGGCCGGTAGTGTCGAAAAAGTCAAAAATGGGAAGGGTGGGGGATTGTCCCAAAACTTGCTACAAGGGGCCAGAGGGGCGGCCTGAATGAAAAATTTGTAAAATCAAGCACCGTGAGGGCATTGTGTGAAAATTGTGAAGGATTTTCCAAAGCGGGCAAAAATTGAAAAAAACGACAGGGCCGGTAGTGTCGAAAAAGTCAAAAATGGGAAGGGTGGGGGATTGTCCCAAAACTTGCTACAAGGGGCCAGAGGGGCGGCCTGAATGAAAAATTTGTAAAATCAAGCACCGTGAGGGCATTGTGTGAAAATTGTGAAGGATTTTCCAAAGCGGCCAAAAATTGACAAAAACGACAGGGCCGGTAGTGTCGAAAAAGTCAAAAATGGGAAGGGTGGGGGATTGTCCCAAAACTTGCTACAAGGGGCCAGAGGGGCGGCCTGAATGAAACATTTGTAAAATCAAGCACCGTGAGGGCATTGTGTGAAAATTATGAAGGATTTTCCAAAGCGGGCAAAAATTGAAAAAAAACGACAGGGCCGGTAGTGTCGAAAAAGTCAAAAATGGGAAGGGTGGGGGATTGTCCCAAAACTTGCTACAAGGGGCCAGAGGGGCGGCCTGAATGAAAAATGTGTAAAATCAAGCACAGTGAGGGCATTGTGTGAAAATTGTCAAGGATTTTCCAAAGCGGCCAAAAATTGAAAAAAAACGACAGGGCCGGTAGTGTCGAAAAAGTCAAAAATGGGAAGGGTGGGGGATTGTCCCAAAACTTGCTACAAGGGGCCAGAGGGGCGGCCTGAATGAAAAATTTGTAAAATCAAGCACCGTGAGGGCATTGTGTGAAAATTATGAAGGATTTTCCAAAGCGGCCAAAAATTGAAAAAAAACGAATGTGCCGGTAGTGTCGAAAAAGTCAAAAATGGGAAGGGTGGGGGATTGTCCCAAAACTTGCTACAAGGGGCCAGAGGGGCGGCCTGAATGAAAAATTTGTAAAATCAAGCACCGTGAGGGCATTGTGTGAAAATTGTGAAGGATTTTCCAAAGCGGCCAAAAATTGAAAAAAACGACAGGGCCGGTAGTGTCGAAAAAGTAAAAAATGGGAAGGGTGGGGGATTGTCCCAAAACTTGCTACAAGGGGCCAGAGGGGCGGCCTGAATGAAAAATTTGTAAAATCAAGCACCGTGTGGGCATTGTGTGAAAATTGTCAAGGATTTTCCAAAGCGGCCAAAAATTGAAAAAAACGACAGGGCCGGTAGTGTCGAAAAAGTCAAAAATGGGAAGGGTGGGGGATTGTCCCAAAACTTGCTACAAGGGGCCAGAGGGGCGGCCTGAATGAAAAATGTGTAAAATCAAGCACCGTGAGGGCATTGTGTGAAAATTGTCAAGGATTTTCCAAAGCGGCCAAAAATTGAAAAAAACGACAGGGCCGGTAGTGTCGAAAAAGTAAAAAATGGGAAGGGTGGGGGATTGTCCCAAAACTTGCTACAAGGGGCCAGAGGGGCGGCCTGAATGAAAAATTTGTAAAATCAAGCACCGTGAGGGCATTGTGTGAAAATTGTGAAGGATTTTCCAAAGCGGCCAAAAATTGAAAAAAACGACAGGGCCGGTAGTGTCGAAAAAGTCAAAAATGGGAAGGGTGGGGGATTGTCCCAAAACTTGCTACAAGGGGCCAGAGGGGCGGCCTGAATGAAAAATTTGTAAAATCAAGCACCGTGAGGGCATTGTGTGAAAATTGTGAAGGATTTTCCAAAGCGGGCAAAAATTGAAAAAAACGACAGGGCCGGTAGTGTCGAAAAAGTCAAAAATGGGAAGGGTGGGGGATTGTCCCAAAACTTGCTACAAGGGGCCAGAGGGGCGGCCTGAATGAAAAATTTGTAAAATCAAGCACCGTGAGGGCATTGTGTGAAAATTGTGAAGGATTTTCCAAAGCGGCCAAAAATTGACAAAAACGACAGGGCCGGTAGTGTCGAAAAAGTCAAAAATGGGAAGGGTGGGGGATTGTCCCAAAACTTGCTACAAGGGGCCAGAGGGGCGGCCTGAATGAAACATTTGTAAAATCAAGCACCGTGAGGGCATTGTGTGAAAATTATGAAGGATTTTCCAAAGCGGGCAAAAATTGAAAAAAAACGACAGGGCCGGTAGTGTCGAAAAAGTCAAAAATGGGAAGGGTGGGGGATTGTCCCAAAACTTGCTACAAGGGGCCAGAGGGGCGGCCTGAATGAAAAATGTGTAAAATCAAGCACAGTGAGGGCATTGTGTGAAAATTGTCAAGGATTTTCCAAAGCGGCCAAAAATTGAAAAAAAACGACAGGGCCGGTAGTGTCGAAAAAGTCAAAAATGGGAAGGGTGGGGGATTGTCCCAAAACTTGCTACAAGGGGCCAGAGGGGCGGCCTGAATGAAAAATTTGTAAAATCAAGCACCGTGAGGGCATTGTGTGAAAATTATGAAGGATTTTCCAAAGCGGCCAAAAATTGAAAAAAAACGAATGTGCCGGTAGTGTCGAAAAAGTCAAAAATGGGAAGGGTGGGGGATTGTCCCAAAACTTGCTACAAGGGGCCAGAGGGGCGGCCTGAATGAAAAATTTGTAAAATCAAGCACCGTGAGGGCATTGTGTGAAAATTGTGAAGGATTTTCCAAAGCGGCCAAAAATTGAAAAAAACGACAGGGCCGGTAGTGTCGAAAAAGTAAAAAATGGGAAGGGTGGGGGATTGTCCCAAAACTTGCTACAAGGGGCCAGAGGGGCGGCCTGAATGAAAAATTTGTAAAATCAAGCACCGTGAGGGCATTGTGTGAAAATTGTGAAGGATTTTCCAAAGCGGGCAAAAATTGAAAAAAACGACAGGGCCGGTAGTGTCGAAAAAGTCAAAAATGGGAAGGGTGGGGGATTGTCCCAAAACTTGCTACAAGGGGCCAGAGGGGCGGCCTGAATGAAAAATTTGTAAAATCAAGCACCGTGAGGGCATTGTGTGAAAATTGTGAAGGATTTTCCAAAGCGGCCAAAAATTGACAAAAACGACAGGGCCGGTAGTGTCGAAAAAGTCAAAAATGGGAAGGGTGGGGGATTGTCCCAAAACTTGCTACAAGGGGCCAGAGGGGCGGCCTGAATGAAACATTTGTAAAATCAAGCACCGTGAGGGCATTGTGTGAAAATTATGAAGGATTTTCCAAAGCGGGCAAAAATTGAAAAAAAACGACAGGGCCGGTAGTGTCGAAAAAGTCAAAAATGGGAAGGGTGGGGGATTGTCCCAAAACTTGCTACAAGGGGCCAGAGGGGCGGCCTGAATGAAAAATGTGTAAAATCAAGCACCGTGAGGGCATTGTGTGAAAATTGTCAAGGATTTTCCAAAGCGGCCAAAAATTGAAAAAAACGACAGGGCCGGTAGTGTCGAAAAAGTCAAAAATGGGAAGGGTGGGGGATTGTCCCAAAACTTGCTACAAGGGGCCAGAGGGGCGGCCTGAATGAAAAATTTGTAAAATCAAGCACCGTGAGGGCATTGTGTGAAAATTATGAAGGATTTTCCAAAGCGGGCAAAAATTGAAAAAAAACGACAGGGCCGGTAGTGTCGAAAAAGTCAAAAATGGGAAGGGTGGGGGATTGTCCCAAAACTTGCTACAAGGGGCCAGAGGGGCGGCCTGAATGAAAAATGTGTAAAATCAAGCACCGTGAGGGCATTGTGTGAAAATTGTCAAGGATTTTCCAAAGCGGCCAAAAATTGAAAAAAACGACAGGGCCGGTAGTGTCGAAAAAGTCAAAAATGGGAAGGGTGGGGGATTGTCCCAAAACTTGCTACAAGGGGCCAGAGGGGCGGCCTGAATGAAAAATTTGTAAAATCAAGCACCGTGAGGGCATTGTGTGAAAATTATGAAGGATTTTCCAAAGCGGCCAAAAATTGAAAAAAAACGAATGTGCCGGTAGTGTCGAAAAAGTCAAAAATGGGAAGGGTGGGGGATTGTCCCAAAACTTGCTACAAGGGGCCAGAGGGGCGGCCTGAATGAAAAATGTGTAAAATCAAGCACCGTGAGGGCATTGTGTGAAAATTGTCAAGGATTTTCCAAAGCGGCCAAAAATTGAAAAAAACGACAGGGCCGGTAGTGTCGAAAAAGTCAAAAATGGGAAGGGTGGGGGATTGTCCCAAAACTTGCTACAAGGGGCCAGAGGGGCGGCCTGAATGAAAAATGTGTAAAATCAAGCACCGTGAGGGCATTGTGTGAAAATTATGAAGGATTTTCCAAAGCGGCCAAAAATTGAAAAAAACGACAGGGCCGGTAGTGTCGAAAAAGTCAAAAATGGGAAGGGTGGGGGATTGTCCCAAAACTTGCTACAAGGGGCCAGAGGGGCGGCCTGAATGAAAAATTTGTAAAATCAAGCACCGTGAGGGCATTGTGTGAAAATTATGAAGGATTTTCCAAAGCGGCCAAAAATTGAAAAAAACGACAGGGCCGGTAGTGTCGAAAAAGTCAAAAATGGGAAGGGTGGGGGATTGTCCCAAAACTTGCTACAAGGGGCCAGAGGGGCGGCCTGAATGAAAAATGTGTAAAATCAAGCACCGTGAGGGCATTGTGTGAAAATTGTCAAGGATTTTCCAAAGCGGCCAAAAATTGAAAAAAACGACAGGGCCGGTAGTGTCGAAAAAGTCAAAAATGGGAAGGGTGGGGGATTGTCCCAAAACTTGCTACAAGGGGCCAGAGGGGCGGCCTGAATGAAAAATTTGTAAAATCAAGCACCGTGAGGGCATTGTGTGAAAATTGTCAAGGATTTTCCAAAGCGGCCAAAAATTGAAAAAAACGACAGGGCCGGTAGTGTCGAAAAAATCAAAAATGGGAAGGGTGGGGGATTGTCCCAAAACATGCTACAAGGGGCCAGAGGGGCGGCCTGAATGAAAAATGTGTAAAATCAAGCACCGTGAGGGCATTGTGTGAAAATTGTCAAGGATTTTCCAAAGCGGCCAAAAATTGAAAAAAACGACAGGGCCGGTAGTGTCGAAAAAGTAAAAAATGGGAAGGGTGGGGGATTGTCCCAAAACTTGCTACAAGGGGCCAGAGGGGCGGCCTGAATGAAAAATTTGTAAAATCAAGCACCGTGAGGGCATTGTGTGAAAATTATGAAGGATTTTCCAAAGCGGCCAAAAATTGAAAAAAACGACAGGGCCGGTAGTGTCGAAAAAGTCAAAAATGGGAAGGGTGGGGGATTGTCCCAAAACTTGCTACAAGGGGCCAGAGGGGCGGCCTGAATGAAAAATTTGTAAAATCAAGCACCGTGAGGGCATTGTGTGAAAATTGTGAAGGATTTTCCAAAGCGGCCAAAAATTGACAAAAACGACAGGGCCGGTAGTGTCGAAAAAGTCAAAAATGGGAAGGGTGGGGGATTGTCCCAAAACTTGCTACAAGGGGCCAGAGGGGCGGCCTGAATGAAACATTTGTAAAATCAAGCACCGTGAGGGCATTGTGTGAAAATTATGAAGGATTTTCCAAAGCGGGCAAAAATTGAAAAAAAACGACAGGGCCGGTAGTGTCGAAAAAGTCAAAAATGGGAAGGGTGGGGGATTGTCCCAAAACTTGCTACAAGGGGCCAGAGGGGCGGCCTGAATGAAAAATGTGTAAAATCAAGCACCGTGAGGGCATTGTGTGAAAATTGTCAAGGATTTTCCAAAGCGGCCAAAAATTGAAAAAAACGACAGGGCCGGTAGTGTCGAAAAAGTCAAAAATGGGAAGGGTGGGGGATTGTCCCAAAACTTGCTACAAGGGGCCAGAGGGGCGGCCTGAATGAAAAATTTGTAAAATCAAGCACCGTGAGGGCATTGTGTGAAAATTATGAAGGATTTTCCAAAGCGGGCAAAAATTGAAAAAAAACGACAGGGCCGGTAGTGTCGAAAAAGTCAAAAATGGGAAGGGTGGGGGATTGTCCCAAAACTTGCTACAAGGGGCCAGAGGGGCGGCCTGAATGAAAAATGTGTAAAATCAAGCACCGTGAGGGCATTGTGTGAAAATTGTCAAGGATTTTCCAAAGCGGCCAAAAATTGAAAAAAACGACAGGGCCGGTAGTGTCGAAAAAGTCAAAAATGGGAAGGGTGGGGGATTGTCCCAAAACTTGCTACAAGGGGCCAGAGGGGCGGCCTGAATGAAAAATTTGTAAAATCAAGCACCGTGAGGGCATTGTGTGAAAATTATGAAGGATTTTCCAAAGCGGCCAAAAATTGAAAAAAAACGAATGTGCCGGTAGTGTCGAAAAAGTCAAAAATGGGAAGGGTGGGGGATTGTCCCAAAACTTGCTACAAGGGGCCAGAGGGGCGGCCTGAATGAAAAATGTGTAAAATCAAGCACCGTGAGGGCATTGTGTGAAAATTGTCAAGGATTTTCCAAAGCGGCCAAAAATTGAAAAAAACGACAGGGCCGGTAGTGTCGAAAAAGTCAAAAATGGGAAGGGTGGGGGATTGTCCCAAAACTTGCTACAAGGGGCCAGAGGGGCGGCCTGAATGAAAAATTTGTAAAATCAAGCACCGTGAGGGCATTGTGTGAAAATTATGAAGGATTTTCCAAAGCGGCCAAAAATTGAAAAAAACGACAGGGCCGGTAGTGTCGAAAAAGTCAAAAATGGGAAGGGTGGGGGATTGTCCCAAAACTTGCTACAAGGGGCCAGAGGGGCGGCCTGAATGAAAAATTTGTAAAATCAAGCACCGTGAGGGCATTGTGTGAAAATTATGAAGGATTTTCCAAAGCGGCCAAAAATTGAAAAAAACGACAGGGCCGGTAGTGTCGAAAAAGTCAAAAATGGGAAGGGTGGGGGATTGTCCCAAAACTTGCTACAAGGGGCCAGAGGGGCGGCCTGAATGAAAAATGTGTAAAATCAAGCACCGTGAGGGCATTGTGTGAAAATTGTCAAGGATTTTCCAAAGCGGCCAAAAATTGAAAAAAACGACAGGGCCGGTAGTGTCGAAAAAGTCAAAAATGGGAAGGGTGGGGGATTGTCCCAAAACTTGCTACAAGGGGCCAGAGGGGCGGCCTGAATGAAAAATTTGTAAAATCAAGCACCGTGAGGGCATTGTGTGAAAATTGTCAAGGATTTTCCAAAGCGGCCAAAAATTGAAAAAAACGACAGGGCCGGTAGTGTCGAAAAAATCAAAAATGGGAAGGGTGGGGGATTGTCCCAAAACATGCTACAAGGGGCCAGAGGGGCGGCCTGAATGAAAAATGTGTAAAATCAAGCACCGTGAGGGCATTGTGTGAAAATTGTCAAGGATTTTCCAAAGCGGCCAAAAATTGAAAAAAACGACAGGGCCGGTAGTGTCGAAAAAGTAAAAAATGGGAAGGGTGGGGGATTGTCCCAAAACTTGCTACAAGGGGCCAGAGGGGCGGCCTGAATGAAAAATTTGTAAAATCAAGCACCGTGAGGGCATTGTGTGAAAATTATGAAGGATTTTCCAAAGCGGCCAAAAATTGAAAAAAACGACAGGGCCGGTAGTGTCGAAAAAGTCAAAAATGGGAAGGGTGGGGGATTGTCCCAAAACTTGCTACAAGGGGCCAGAGGGGCGGCCTGAATGAAAAATTTGTAAAATCAAGCACCGTGAGGGCATTGTGTGAAAATTGTGAAGGATTTTCCAAAGCGGCCAAAAATTGACAAAAACGACAGGGCCGGTAGTGTCGAAAAAGTCAAAAATGGGAAGGGTGGGGGATTGTCCCAAAACTTGCTACAAGGGGCCAGAGGGGCGGCCTGAATGAAACATTTGTAAAATCAAGCACCGTGAGGGCATTGTGTGAAAATTATGAAGGATTTTCCAAAGCGGGCAAAAATTGAAAAAAAACGACAGGGCCGGTAGTGTCGAAAAAGTCAAAAATGGGAAGGGTGGGGGATTGTCCCAAAACTTGCTACAAGGGGCCAGAGGGGCGGCCTGAATGAAAAATGTGTAAAATCAAGCACAGTGAGGGCATTGTGTGAAAATTGTCAAGGATTTTCCAAAGCGGCCAAAAATTGAAAAAAAACGACAGGGCCGGTAGTGTCGAAAAAGTCAAAAATGGGAAGGGTGGGGGATTGTCCCAAAACTTGCTACAAGGGGCCAGAGGGGCGGCCTGAATGAAAAATTTGTAAAATCAAGCACCGTGAGGGCATTGTGTGAAAATTATGAAGGATTTTCCAAAGCGGCCAAAAATTGAAAAAAAACGAATGTGCCGGTAGTGTCGAAAAAGTCAAAAATGGGAAGGGTGGGGGATTGTCCCAAAACTTGCTACAAGGGGCCAGAGGGGCGGCCTGAATGAAAAATTTGTAAAATCAAGCACCGTGTGGGCATTGTGTGAAAATTGTCAAGGATTTTCCAAAGCGGCCAAAAATTGAAAAAAACGACAGGGCCGGTAGTGTCGAAAAAGTAAAAAATGGGAAGGGTGGGGGATTGTCCCAAAACTTGCTACAAGGGGCCAGAGGGGCGGCCTGAATGAAAAATTTGTAAAATCAAGCACCGTGAGGGCATTGTGTGAAAATTATGAAGGATTTTCCAAAGCGGCCAAAAATTGAAAAAAACGACAGGGCCGGTAGTGTTGAAAAAGTCAAAAATGGGAAGGGTGGGGGATTGTCCCAAAACTTGCTACAAGGGGCCAGAGGGGCGGCCTGAATGAAAAATTTGTAAAATCAAGCACCGTGAGGGCATTGTGTGAAAATTGTGAAGGATTTTCCAAAGCGGCCAAAAATTGAAAAAAACGACAGGGCCGGTAGTGTCGAAAAAGTAAAAAATGGGAAGGGTGGGGGATTGTCCCAAAACTTGCTACAAGGGGCCAGAGGGGCGGCCTGAATGAAAAATTTGTAAAATCAAGCACCGTGAGGGCATTGTGTGAAAATTGTGAAGGATTTTCCAAAGCGGCCAAAAATTGAAAAAAACGACAGGGCCGGTAGTGTCGAAAAAGTAAAAAATGGGAAGGGTGGGGGATTGTCCCAAAACTTGCTACAAGGGGCCAGAGGGGCGGCCTGAATGAAAAATTTGTAAAATCAAGCACCGTGAGGGCATTGTGTGAAAATTGTGAAGGATTTTCCAAAGCGGCCAAAAATTGAAAAAAACGACAGGGCCGGTAGTGTCGAAAAAGTCAAAAATGGGAAGGGTGGGGGATTGTCCCAAAACTTGCTACAAGGGGCCAGAGGGGCGGCCTGAATGAAAAATTTGTAAAATCAAGCACCGTGAGGGCATTGTGTGAAAATTGTGAAGGATTTTCCAAAGCGGGCAAAAATTGAAAAAAACGACAGGGCCGGTAGTGTCGAAAAAGTCAAAAATGGGAAGGGTGGGGGATTGTCCCAAAACTTGCTACAAGGGGCCAGAGGGGCGGCCTGAATGAAAAATTTGTAAAATCAAGCACCGTGAGGGCATTGTGTGAAAATTGTGAAGGATTTTCCAAAGCGGCCAAAAATTGACAAAAACGACAGGGCCGGTAGTGTCGAAAAAGTCAAAAATGGGAAGGGTGGGGGATTGTCCCAAAACTTGCTACAAGGGGCCAGAGGGGCGGCCTGAATGAAACATTTGTAAAATCAAGCACCGTGAGGGCATTGTGTGAAAATTATGAAGGATTTTCCAAAGCGGGCAAAAATTGAAAAAAAACGACAGGGCCGGTAGTGTCGAAAAAGTCAAAAATGGGAAGGGTGGGGGATTGTCCCAAAACTTGCTACAAGGGGCCAGAGGGGCGGCCTGAATGAAAAATGTGTAAAATCAAGCACAGTGAGGGCATTGTGTGAAAATTGTCAAGGATTTTCCAAAGCGGCCAAAAATTGAAAAAAAACGACAGGGCCGGTAGTGTCGAAAAAGTCAAAAATGGGAAGGGTGGGGGATTGTCCCAAAACTTGCTACAAGGGGCCAGAGGGGCGGCCTGAATGAAAAATTTGTAAAATCAAGCACCGTGAGGGCATTGTGTGAAAATTATGAAGGATTTTCCAAAGCGGCCAAAAATTGAAAAAAAACGAATGTGCCGGTAGTGTCGAAAAAGTCAAAAATGGGAAGGGTGGGGGATTGTCCCAAAACTTGCTACAAGGGGCCAGAGGGGCGGCCTGAATGAAAAATTTGTAAAATCAAGCACCGTGAGGGCATTGTGTGAAAATTGTGAAGGATTTTCCAAAGCGGCCAAAAATTGAAAAAAACGACAGGGCCGGTAGTGTCGAAAAAGTAAAAAATGGGAAGGGTGGGGGATTGTCCCAAAACTTGCTACAAGGGGCCAGAGGGGCGGCCTGAATGAAAAATTTGTAAAATCAAGCACCGTGAGGGCATTGTGTGAAAATTGTGAAGGATTTTCCAAAGCGGGCAAAAATTGAAAAAAACGACAGGGCCGGTAGTGTCGAAAAAGTCAAAAATGGGAAGGGTGGGGGATTGTCCCAAAACTTGCTACAAGGGGCCAGAGGGGCGGCCTGAATGAAAAATTTGTAAAATCAAGCACCGTGAGGGCATTGTGTGAAAATTGTGAAGGATTTTCCAAAGCGGCCAAAAATTGACAAAAACGACAGGGCCGGTAGTGTCGAAAAAGTCAAAAATGGGAAGGGTGGGGGATTGTCCCAAAACTTGCTACAAGGGGCCAGAGGGGCGGCCTGAATGAAACATTTGTAAAATCAAGCACCGTGAGGGCATTGTGTGAAAATTATGAAGGATTTTCCAAAGCGGGCAAAAATTGAAAAAAAACGACAGGGCCGGTAGTGTCGAAAAAGTCAAAAATGGGAAGGGTGGGGGATTGTCCCAAAACTTGCTACAAGGGGCCAGAGGGGCGGCCTGAATGAAAAATGTGTAAAATCAAGCACCGTGAGGGCATTGTGTGAAAATTGTCAAGGATTTTCCAAAGCGGCCAAAAATTGAAAAAAACGACAGGGCCGGTAGTGTCGAAAAAGTCAAAAATGGGAAGGGTGGGGGATTGTCCCAAAACTTGCTACAAGGGGCCAGAGGGGCGGCCTGAATGAAAAATTTGTAAAATCAAGCACCGTGAGGGCATTGTGTGAAAATTATGAAGGATTTTCCAAAGCGGGCAAAAATTGAAAAAAAACGACAGGGCCGGTAGTGTCGAAAAAGTCAAAAATGGGAAGGGTGGGGGATTGTCCCAAAACTTGCTACAAGGGGCCAGAGGGGCGGCCTGAATGAAAAATGTGTAAAATCAAGCACCGTGAGGGCATTGTGTGAAAATTGTCAAGGATTTTCCAAAGCGGCCAAAAATTGAAAAAAACGACAGGGCCGGTAGTGTCGAAAAAGTCAAAAATGGGAAGGGTGGGGGATTGTCCCAAAACTTGCTACAAGGGGCCAGAGGGGCGGCCTGAATGAAAAATTTGTAAAATCAAGCACCGTGAGGGCATTGTGTGAAAATTATGAAGGATTTTCCAAAGCGGCCAAAAATTGAAAAAAAACGAATGTGCCGGTAGTGTCGAAAAAGTCAAAAATGGGAAGGGTGGGGGATTGTCCCAAAACTTGCTACAAGGGGCCAGAGGGGCGGCCTGAATGAAAAATGTGTAAAATCAAGCACCGTGAGGGCATTGTGTGAAAATTGTCAAGGATTTTCCAAAGCGGCCAAAAATTGAAAAAAACGACAGGGCCGGTAGTGTCGAAAAAGTCAAAAATGGGAAGGGTGGGGGATTGTCCCAAAACTTGCTACAAGGGGCCAGAGGGGCGGCCTGAATGAAAAATTTGTAAAATCAAGCACCGTGAGGGCATTGTGTGAAAATTATGAAGGATTTTCCAAAGCGGCCAAAAATTGAAAAAAACGACAGGGCCGGTAGTGTCGAAAAAGTCAAAAATGGGAAGGGTGGGGGATTGTCCCAAAACTTGCTACAAGGGGCCAGAGGGGCGGCCTGAATGAAAAATTTGTAAAATCAAGCACCGTGAGGGCATTGTGTGAAAATTATGAAGGATTTTCCAAAGCGGCCAAAAATTGAAAAAAACGACAGGGCCGGTAGTGTCGAAAAAGTCAAAAATGGGAAGGGTGGGGGATTGTCCCAAAACTTGCTACAAGGGGCCAGAGGGGCGGCCTGAATGAAAAATGTGTAAAATCAAGCACCGTGAGGGCATTGTGTGAAAATTGTCAAGGATTTTCCAAAGCGGCCAAAAATTGAAAAAAACGACAGGGCCGGTAGTGTCGAAAAAGTCAAAAATGGGAAGGGTGGGGGATTGTCCCAAAACTTGCTACAAGGGGCCAGAGGGGCGGCCTGAATGAAAAATTTGTAAAATCAAGCACCGTGAGGGCATTGTGTGAAAATTGTCAAGGATTTTCCAAAGCGGCCAAAAATTGAAAAAAACGACAGGGCCGGTAGTGTCGAAAAAATCAAAAATGGGAAGGGTGGGGGATTGTCCCAAAACATGCTACAAGGGGCCAGAGGGGCGGCCTGAATGAAAAATGTGTAAAATCAAGCACCGTGAGGGCATTGTGTGAAAATTGTCAAGGATTTTCCAAAGCGGCCAAAAATTGAAAAAAACGACAGGGCCGGTAGTGTCGAAAAAGTAAAAAATGGGAAGGGTGGGGGATTGTCCCAAAACTTGCTACAAGGGGCCAGAGGGGCGGCCTGAATGAAAAATTTGTAAAATCAAGCACCGTGAGGGCATTGTGTGAAAATTATGAAGGATTTTCCAAAGCGGCCAAAAATTGAAAAAAACGACAGGGCCGGTAGTGTCGAAAAAGTCAAAAATGGGAAGGGTGGGGGATTGTCCCAAAACTTGCTACAAGGGGCCAGAGGGGCGGCCTGAATGAAAAATTTGTAAAATCAAGCACCGTGAGGGCATTGTGTGAAAATTGTGAAGGATTTTCCAAAGCGGCCAAAAATTGAAAAAAACGACAGGGCCGGTAGTGTCGAAAAAGTAAAAAATGGGAAGGGTGGGGGATTGTCCCAAAACTTGCTACAAGGGGCCAGAGGGGCGGCCTGAATGAAAAATTTGTAAAATCAAGCACCGTGAGGGCATTGTGTGAAAATTGTGAAGGATTTTCCAAAGCGGCCAAAAATTGAAAAAAACGACAGGGCCGGTAGTGTCGAAAAAGTAAAAAATGGGAAGGGTGGGGGATTGTCCCAAAACTTGCTACAAGGGGCCAGAGGGGCGGCCTGAATGAAAAATTTGTAAAATCAAGCACCGTGAGGGCATTGTGTGAAAATTGTCAAGGATTTTCCAAAGCGGCCAAAAATTGAAAAAAACGACAGGGCCGGTAGTGTCGAAAAAGTCAAAAATGGGAAGGGTGGGGGATTGTCCCAAAACTTGCTACAAGGGGCCAGAGGGGCGGCCTGAATGAAAAATTTGTAAAATCAAGCACCGTGAGGGCATTGTGTGAAAATTGTGAAGGATTTTCCAAAGCGGGCAAAAATTGAAAAAAACGACAGGGCCGGTAGTGTCGAAAAAGTCAAAAATGGGAAGGGTGGGGGATTGTCCCAAAACTTGCTACAAGGGGCCAGAGGGGCGGCCTGAATGAAAAATTTGTAAAATCAAGCACCGTGAGGGCATTGTGTGAAAATTGTGAAGGATTTTCCAAAGCGGCCAAAAATTGACAAAAACGACAGGGCCGGTAGTGTCGAAAAAGTCAAAAATGGGAAGGGTGGGGGATTGTCCCAAAACTTGCTACAAGGGGCCAGAGGGGCGGCCTGAATGAAACATTTGTAAAATCAAGCACCGTGAGGGCATTGTGTGAAAATTGTGAAGGATTTTCCAAAGCGGCCAAAAATTGAAAAAAACGACAGGGCCGGTAGTGTCGAAAAAGTCAAAAATGGGAAGGGTGGGGGATTGTCCCAAAACTTGCTACAAGGGGCCAGAGGGGCGGCCTGAATGAAAAATTTGTAAAATCAAGCACCGTGAGGGCATTGTGTGAAAATTGTGAAGGATTTTCCAAAGCGGCCAAAAATTGAAAAAAACGACAGGGCCGGTAGTGTCGAAAAAGTCAAAAATGGGAAGGGTGGGGGATTGTCCCAAAACTTGCTACAAGGGGCCAGAGGGGCGGCCTGAATGAAAAATTTGTAAAATCAAGCACCGTGAGGGCATTGTGTGAAAATTGTGAAGGATTTTCCAAAGCGGGCAAAAATTGAAAAAAACGACAGGGCCGGTAGTGTCGAAAAAGTCAAAAATGGGAAGGGTGGGGGATTGTCCCAAAACTTGCTACAAGGGGCCAGAGGGGCGGCCTGAATGAAAAATTTGTAAAATCAAGCACCGTGAGGGCATTGTGTGAAAATTGTGAAGGATTTTCCAAAGCGGCCAAAAATTGACAAAAACGACAGGGCCGGTAGTGTCGAAAAAGTCAAAAATGGGAAGGGTGGGGGATTGTCCCAAAACTTGCTACAAGGGGCCAGAGGGGCGGCCTGAATGAAAAATTTGTAAAATCAAGCACCGTGAGGGCATTGTGTGAAAATTGTCAAGGATTTTCCAAAGCGGCCAAAAATTGAAAAAAACGACAGGGCCGGTAGTGTCGAAAAAGTCAAAAATGGGAAGGGTGGGGGATTGTCCCAAAACTTGCTACAAGGGGCCAGAGGGGCGGCCTGAATGAAAAATGTGTAAAATCAAGCACCGTGAGGGCATTGTGTGAAAATTGTCAAGGATTTTCCAAAGCGGCCAAAAATTGAAAAAAACGACAGGGCCGGTAGTGTCGAAAAAGTCAAAAATGGGAAGGGTGGGGGATTGTCCCAAAACTTGCTACAAGGGGCCAGAGGGGCGGCCTGAATGAAAAATTTGTAAAATCAAGCACCGTGAGGGCATTGTGTGAAAATTATGAAGGATTTTCCAAAGCGGCCAAAAATTGAAAAAAACGACAGGGCCGGTAGTGTCGAAAAAGTCAAAAATGGGAAGGGTGGGGGATTGTCCCAAAACTTGCTACAAGGGGCCAGAGGGGCGGCCTGAATGAAAAATGTGTAAAATCAAGCACCGTGAGGGCATTGTGTGAAAATTGTGAAGGATTTTCCAAAGCGGCCAAAAATTGAAAAAAACGACAGGGCCGGTAGTGTCGAAAAAGTCAAAAATGGGAAGGGTGGGGGATTGTCCCAAAACTTGCTACAAGGGGCCAGAGGGGCGGCCTGAATGAAAAATTTGTAAAATCAAGCACCGTGAGGGCATTGTGTGAAAATTATGAAGGATTTTCCAAAGCGGGCAAAAATTGAAAAAAACGACAGGGCCGGTAGTGTCGAAAAAGTCAAAAATGGGAAGGGTGGGGGATTGTCCCAAAACTTGCTACAAGGGGCCAGAGGGGCGGCCTGAATGAAAAATGTGTAAAATCAAGCACCGTGAGGGCATTGTGTGAAAATTGTCAAGGATTTTCCAAAGCGGCCAAAAATTGAAAAAAACGACAGGGCCGGTAGTGTCGAAAAAGTCAAAAATGGGAAGGGTGGGGGATTGTCCCAAAACTTGCTACAAGGGGCCAGAGGGGCGGCCTGAATGAAAAATTTGTAAAATCAAGCACCGTGAGGGCATTGTGTGAAAATTATGAAGGATTTTCCAAAGCGGCCAAAAATTGAAAAAAACGACAGGGCCGGTAGTGTCGAAAAAGTCAAAAATGGGAAGGGTGGGGGATTGTCCCAAAACTTGCTACAAGGGGCCAGAGGGGCGGCCTGAATGAAAAATTTGTAAAATCAAGCACCGTGAGGGCATTGTGTGAAAATTATGAAGGATTTTCCAAAGCGGCCAAAAATTGAAAAAAACGACAGGGCCGGTAGTGTCGAAAAAGTCAAAAATGGGAAGGGTGGGGGATTGTCCCAAAACTTGCTACAAGGGGCCAGAGGGGCGGCCTGAATGAAAAATTTGTAAAATCAAGCACCGTGAGGGCATTGTGTGAAAATTATGAAGGATTTTCCAAAGCGGCCAAAAATTGAAAAAAACGACAGGGCCGGTAGTGTCGAAAAAGTCAAAAATGGGAAGGGTGGGGGATTGTCCCAAAACTTGCTACAAGGGGCCAGAGGGGCGGCCTGAATGAAAAATGTGTAAAATCAAGCACCGTGAGGGCATTGTGTGAAAATTGTCAAGGATTTTCCAAAGCGGCCAAAAATTGAAAAAAACGACAGGGCCGGTAGTGTCGAAAAAGTCAAAAATGGGAAGGGTGGGGGATTGTCCCAAAACTTGCTACAAGGGGCCAGAGGGGCGGCCTGAATGAAAAATTTGTAAAATCAAGCACCGTGAGGGCATTGTGTGAAAATTGTGAAGGATTTTCCAAAGCGGCCAAAAATTGAAAAAAACGACAGGGCCGGTAGTGTCGAAAAAGTAAAAAATGGGAAGGGTGGGGGATTGTCCCAAAACTTGCTACAAGGGGCCAGAGGGGCGGCCTGAATGAAAAATTTGTAAAATCAAGCACCGTGAGGGCATTGTGTGAAAATTATGAAGGATTTTCCAAAGCGGCCAAAAATTTAAAAAAACGACAGGGCCGGTAGTGTCGAAAAAGTCAAAAATGGGAAGGGTGGGGGATTGTCCCAAAACTTGCTACAAGGGGCCAGAGGGGCGGCCTGAATGAAAAATGTGTAAAATCAAGCACCGTGAGGGCATTGTGTGAAAATTGTCAAGGATTTTCCAAAGCGGGCAAAAATTGAAAAAAACGACAGGGCCGGTAGTGTCGAAAAAGTCAAAAATGGGAAGGGTGGGGGATTGTCCCAAAACTTGCTACAAGGGGCCAGAGGGGCGGCCTGAATGAAAAATGTGTAAAATCAAGCACCGTGTGGGCATTGTGTGAAAATTGTCAAGGATTTTCCAAAGCGGCCAAAAATTGAAAAAAACGACAGGGCCGGTAGTGTCGAAAAAGTCAAAAATGGGAAGGGTGGGGGATTGTCCCAAAACTTGCTACAAGGGGCCAGAGGGGCGGCCTGAATGAAAAATTTGTAAAATCAAGCACCGTGAGGGCATTGTGTGAAAATTGTCAAGGATTTTCCAAAGCGGCCAAAAATTGAAAAAAACGACAGGGCCGGTAGTGTCGAAAAAGTCAAAAATGGGAAGGGTGGGGGATTGTCCCAAAACTTGCTACAAGGGGCCAGAGGGGCGGCCTGAATAAAAAATTTGTAAAATCAAGCACTGTGAGGGCATTGTGTGAAAATTATGAAGGATTTTCCAAAGCGGCCAAAAATTGAAAAAAAACGAATGTGCCGGTAGTGTCGAAAAAGTCAAAAATGGGAAGGGTGGGGGATTGTCCCAAAACTTGCTACAAGGGGCCAGAGGGGCGGCCTGAATGAAAAATGTGTAAAATCAAGCACCGTGAGGGCATTGTGTGAAAATTGTGAAGGATTTTCCAAAGCGGCCAAAAATTGAAAAAAACGACAGGGCCGGTAGTGTCGAAAAAGTCAAAAATGGGAAGGGTGGGGGATTGTCCCAAAACTTGCTACAAGGGGCCAGAGGGGCGGCCTGAATGAAAAATTTGTAAAATCAAGCACCGTGAGGGCATTGTGTGAAAATTGTGAAGGATTTTCCAAAGCGGCCAAAAATTGAAAAAAACGACAGGGCCGGTAGTGTCGAAAAAGTAAAAAATGGGAAGGGTGGGGGATTGTCCCAAAACTTGCTACAAGGGGCCAGAGGGGCGGCCTGAATGAAAAATTTGTAAAATCAAGCACCGTGAGGGCATTGTGTGAAAATTATGAAGGATTTTCCAAAGCGGCCAAAAATTTAAAAAAACGACAGGGCCGGTAGTGTCGAAAAAGTCAAAAATGGGAAGGGTGGGGGATTGTCCCAAAACTTGCTACAAGGGGCCAGAGGGGCGGCCTGAATGAAAAATGTGTAAAATCAAGCACCGTGAGGGCATTGTGTGAAAATTGTCAAGGATTTTCCAAAGCGGCCAAAAATTGAAAAAAACGACAGGGCCGGTAGTGTCGAAAAAGTCAAAAATGGGAAGGGTGGGGGATTGTCCCAAAACTTGCTACAAGGGGCCAGAGGGGCGGCCTGAATGAAAAATGTGTAAAATCAAGCACCGTGAGGGCATTGTGTGAAAATTGTCAAGGATTTTCCAAAGCGGCCAAAAATTGAAAAAAACGACAGGGCCGGTAGTGTCGAAAAAGTCAAAAATGGGAAGGGTGGGGGATTGTCCCAAAACTTGCTACAAGGGGCCAGAGGGGCGGCCTGAATAAAAAATTTGTAAAATCAAGCACTGTGAGGGCATTGTGTGAAAATTATGAAGGATTTTCCAAAGCGGCCAAAAATTGAAAAAAAACGAATGTGCCGGTAGTGTCGAAAAAGTCAAAAATGGGAAGGGTGGGGGATTGTCCCAAAACTTGCTACAAGGGGCCAGAGGGGCGGCCTGAATGAAAAATGTGTAAAATCAAGCACCGTGAGGGCATTGTGTGAAAATTGTGAAGGATTTTCCAAAGCGGCCAAAAATTGAAAAAAACGACAGGGCCGGTAGTGTCGAAAAAGTCAAAAATGGGAAGGGTGGGGGATTGTCCCAAAACTTGCTACAAGGGGCCAGAGGGGCGGCCTGAATGAAAAATTTGTAAAATCAAGCACCGTGAGGGCATTGTGTGAAAATTGTGAAGGATTTTCCAAAGCGGCCAAAAATTGAAAAAAACGACAGGGCCGGTAGTGTCGAAAAAGTAAAAAATGGGAAGGGTGGGGGATTGTCCCAAAACTTGCTACAAGGGGCCAGAGGGGCGGCCTGAATGAAAAATTTGTAAAATCAAGCACCGTGAGGGCATTGTGTGAAAATTATGAAGGATTTTCCAAAGCGGCCAAAAATTTAAAAAAACGACAGGGCCGGTAGTGTCGAAAAAGTCAAAAATGGGAAGGGTGGGGGATTGTCCCAAAACTTGCTACAAGGGGCCAGAGGGGCGGCCTGAATGAAAAATGTGTAAAATCAAGCACCGTGAGGGCATTGTGTGAAAATTGTGAAGGATTTTCCAAAGCGGCCAAAAATTGAAAAAAACGACAGGGCCGGTAGTGTCGAAAAAGTCAAAAATGGGAAGGGTGGGGGATTGTCCCAAAACTTGCTACAAGGGGCCAGAGGGGCGGCCTGAATGAAAAATTTGTAAAATCAAGCACCGTGAGGGCATTGTGTGAAAATTGTGAAGGATTTTCCAAAGCGGCCAAAAATTGAAAAAAACGACAGGGCCGGTAGTGTCGAAAAAGTAAAAAATGGGAAGGGTGGGGGATTGTCCCAAAACTTGCTACAAGGGGCCAGAGGGGCGGCCTGAATGAAAAATGTGTAAAATCAAGCACCGTGAGGGCATTGTGTGAAAATTGTGAAGGATTTTCCAAAGCGGCCAAAAATTGAAAAAAACGACAGGGCCGGTAGTGTCGAAAAAGTAAAAAATGGGAAGGGTGGGGGATTGTCCCAAAACTTGCTACAAGGGGCCAGAGGGGCGGCCTGAATGAAAAATTTGTAAAATCAAGCACTGTGAGGGCATTGTGTGAAAATTATGAAGGATTTTCCAAAGCGGCCAAAAATTGAAAAAAAACGAATGTGCCGGTAGTGTCGAAAAAGTCAAAAATGGGAAGGGTGGGGGATTGTCCCAAAACTTGCTACAAGGGGCCAGAGGGGCGGCCTGAATGAAAAATGTGTAAAATCAAGCACCGTGAGGGCATTGTGTGAAAATTGTGAAGGATTTTCCAAAGCGGCCAAAAATTGAAAAAAACGACAGGGCCGGTAGTGTCGAAAAAGTCAAAAATGGGAAGGGTGGGGGATTGTCCCAAAACTTGCTACAAGGGGCCAGAGGGGCGGCCTGAATGAAAAATTTGTAAAATCAAGCACCGTGAGGGCATTGTGTGAAAATTGTGAAGGATTTTCCAAAGCGGCCAAAAATTGAAAAAAACGACAGGGCCGGTAGTGTCGA